>NC_137003.1:13314453-13506953 GCF_032717465.1 Coenobita brevimanus
GCCACTCAGGGATGAGTGAGGCCGGTCACTCTCATTTTAATGTCAGGACCAACTTGCCAAGCCCCGGGCTCCTACGCTCCTCATGAGGCAAAGTAGGATTGGATGATGGAGGGATAGATGAATATATTACATACACTTACCCACTTTAAATGTCTACCACGTTATAGGTTCGAGCCACTGACCCGAGACACAAGCAATTGAGGAGAATATGATACAATTAAAGACCCCTCTCATGATGCTACAATCGTATGAAAAAAAAAAAAAAAAAAATTATTCCCCAATAATTGACAGAAAAGGATTTCAGCCATAGCAGAGAGAGAGAGAGAGAGAGAGAGAGAGAGAGATGTGGAGGCGCATCAAAAAAAAATAAATAAATGAAACTAAAGAAAATATACCTTCGCCCAAAATACTGAGACATCCATCAGAGAGACAGACGGACGACTGGTCTGTTATTTATTCAAGGAGAGAAGTTTAGAAAAAAAATTAGTAGATTTATTCCTCCCCCGTTCTCTCTCTCTCTCTCTCTCTCTCTCTCTCTCTCTTTTCCCTACCACCCCAGCAACAGAATATTCCGGCTTGTTTTAACCAAAGTCGAAGAAGGGAATTGCTGCCGTGCTTGAAACTTAAAGAAAATGGGGTGATACCGGATGTTGAGAGAGAGAGAGAGAGAGAGAGAGAGAGAGAGAGAGAGAGAGAGGTACTACATACAAGACTTAAAAACGTATTTACCCAGCCAGGTAACATTCCCCCCAAACCCTTGTTCCTTCTGCCTCAACTCTCTCTCTCTCTCTCTCTCTCTCTAAGGAAATACCTGGTTTTCCTCTTCAAATATAAGTCAGAGATAGAGTAATAGATATAGACAGATAGACAGATAGATAGATAAACAGAGAGAGAGAGAGAGAGAGAGAGAGAGAGAGAGAGAGAAAGAGGTACTCGTATACAAGGCTTAAAAACGTATTTGCCCGGCCAGGTAACATTACCCGCAAAACCCTTGTTCCTTCTGCCCCAACTCTCTCTCTCTCTCTCTCCTCCCTACCACCCCAGTAACAGAATATTCCGGGTTGAAGAAGGGAATTGCTCAAGTACTTGAAACTTTAAGAAAATTAGATGATACCGAATGGAGAGAGAGAGAGAGAGAGAGAGAGAGAGAGAGAGAGAGAGAGAGAGACAGACTTAAGAAGGAGGAACAAAGGGGACAATAAAGGGAGGGAAACTGCGGGAAGAAGGGATGTGAGAAGAGAAATTTTTGGAGGTTAAGTAGTAGGTGAAATTACTACAGAGGAGAAAAGTAATGGTAAGAGTGAGAGACTGCAAAGGTGGGAGAAACAATGTAAAAGAAAGAGGGATGACCAAAGAGGGGAGGAAGTGGTAAAAAAGGTTATGGTGGTAGCTAATATATAGATGGGTAATAATATAAACAACATACCAGCAAGCTAGTAAGTATATCCCATAGATAGATATATGTTCCTAATGGTAGTCAGATACGTAGATCGACTGACAGAAAGACTGGTTGAAAGATAAATAGATACATATATATGCAGCCATATAGGTGCTTAGGTACACTGATTCAAGGAGATAAGGAAGTACGGTAGGCCTACACTTATATCAATTGATGGGTATTAGGTATGTATAGAATTTCGTAGATAAAGAGATGACAGTTGCACCGGCAAATGTGTGCAAACATTAGGACATTTTACCAGACAAATAAATATACGCATATTCTTTCGGCAAATGTCCGTACTAAAAGAAAGATCAACATAATTAAGACTCCTGAGTCACCTTTGAGCTTTGTCCCATGCATGTGAGGTGACAGGAAGGAGTAGGGAGAAAATGAATAGCAAGAGGAAGGGAAAGCAAGAGAACAGCAAGAGAGAGAGAGAGAGAGAGAGAGAGAGAGAGAGAGAGAGAGAGGTACTTGTTTACAAGAATTAAAAACATACATAGCCAGGTAACACTACCCCATCCAAACCCTTGTTCTTTCTGCCCCTACTCTCTCTCTCTCTCTCTCTCTCTCTCTCTCTCTCTCTCTCTCTCTCTCTCTAAGGAAATACCTGATACTACTCCAGATACGAGTGAAAAATAGATCGACAGATAGATGAAGAGATAGATTGACAGACAGAGAGATAGAGAAAGAGACGGGGGGGGGGGATAGGGTGCGGTGGAGGAAAAATAAAAGCGTTTGAAGGTACGCAGAAAGTATCCCAAAACATGTATTTTTCAAGCTTTCGGCCAGGCCATCCAATCACGAAAATCAGTCTTTTGACGCCTTGTGGCGAAAACTTCATTAACCTTATAACGTGGGTAGTTAGCATGCAAACTCGTATTAACTATGGCACTGGTCTTAGGCATTAATGTTTCCTCTCTCTCTCTCTCTCTCTCTCTCTCTCTCTCTCTCTCACGAAATACAGGATTTTCTTAAAATGCAACGGTTGAGAGAGAGAGAGAGAGAGAGAGAGAGAGAGAGAGAGAAGGGAGGGTTGTGTGCGGTGTAGGAAGAACAAAAGTGTTGACGGTATGCAGAAAAGCACCGAAAAATATGTAAAGTTCAACCTTTCGGCCAAGTCAAGCAGCCACACATATTAATCTTTTAATGCCTTGTAGCGAAAACTTCATTAACCTTATAACGTGGGTAATTAATATGCAAAGCTCTTCTTAATTATGGCACTGGTCTTATGGATATTATTGTAATGTTCTTTCCCCTAGAGTCTCTCTCTCTCTCTCTCTCCCCCTGTATGCCGGGATCGACGTAGAAAGATTAACCAAAGGCCTTATAATGGTTGACCTTCCTTCAAGTGGAGAAAATATGTGTGGGTGTATGGGTTTGTTTATCTAATAACTGTTCATATGTCTGTTTATCGCATTATATATCTTCTGTTTTTCTATGTATATTCTATTCATTCCTAATATTTCTCTATGCTCTGATTATCATTTTACCCTTACACCTGTCTGACTGTCCATCGATTTGCCTCTTTATCTATCTGCCTCTCTTTCTGCCAGTCTATCTATGTGTCTGTCTCTTAAGAGTATATGTCTGGTAATATATGTATTTATCTGTTAGCCTATCTACGTGTAATACTATTTGTCCCTTTATTTGAGACATACGAATGCAACCGTTATTACCCAATCCTATCCTCTCTTCTCTTCACCGTCTCTCTTACAGTTCCTCTCCCTTTCTGCCATTTCTCACTCCAGCACTCCACCTCTCTCCCTGCCAGAATCATGCTCTCTCACATTCCTCTCTCATTTTTTCACCGATTTTCCTTCTCCCTACGTTCGTCTTCCTTTCGTCTCCCTCTTTCTCTGCCAGTCTTCTGTCTCACATATTTACTATCTCCTTTCCTCCCATGTCTTTTCACTGTTTTTTTATTGTCTTCTTATATTCACAGTTCTGTCATTTTCCCATCTCTCCTTCACCCATTTTCTTTCCCATTCCCTTCCCTCTCACATTCCATACCCTGAACCTTCTCTCTCTCTTTCTCTCTCTCTCTCTCTCTCTCTCTCTCTCCCCTTTCCACTGTAGGAACAGAATATTCCGGCTCGTTTTGACCATAGCGAAGAAACAAACTGCTCCCACACACGAAACGTAAAGGAAAAGAGGTGGTACGTGATAATGAGAGAGAGAGAGAGAGAGAGAGAGAGAGAGAGAGAGAGAGAGAGAGAGAGAGAGAGAGATTTGGGGGAAAAGGAAGAAGGGTGAGTTGTGTGTGACCTGCACGGGTAAGTGCCTGTTTGTCTTGCACACGAGTACGTCCTGCTCTCTCTCTCTCTCTCTCTCTCTCTCTCTCTCTCTCTCTCTCCCTCTCTCTCTCTCCGTTCATTTTCTCCTCTGCCCTCCCTCTCACCTCACAGGCAGATATCAAAGTTCAGAGGTCAACCAGGAAACTTAATTTTGCTGCCCTTTATTTTAAATAAAGTGCATATAATATACGAGAAAATATGCATCAGTTTATCTGATTATATTAAAAATCCAAATCTTTACCCACCTCTGCATATGTCATCTCTTTATCTACGTAAATTCTATTCATTCCTAATTCCCATCAGTCGATTTCAGAGTAATTCCTTACCTCTTTGCGTAAGTGTATCTGATCATCTACAACTCTGCTTATATATTTTCTATTCATCCGTCAACCAGTCTTTCTGTCAGTCTGCCAAAGAATCTGACTAAATTCTATACATACCTAATTCCCGAACAGTCGATTTCAGTGTGCCTCCTTATCTGTTTGCATCAGTATATGTAAGCAACTATGTAACTGCTTATCTAGTTTTCTATTTTTCTGCCATCCAACCGTTCTGTATTGGTCTATGACGACTAATAAGAAAACATATCTATCTATGGGCTATGCTTATCAACTTACGCATCTTTTGTTCATGTCACTATCCATCTATAAATCTGCTGCCACCATAACCTTTCTTACCAATCCCTGCTTTCTTTGGTGTACCATCTCTCTATTACATTGTCTCCCACTCTGGCAGTCTCTCACTCTTACCATTTCTTCTCTCTACTCTCCTGCACTTTCCGCTGCCACTTAACCTCCCACGATTTTTATCTCTCACTTCCTTTCCTTCTATTCTCTCCTTTTATGTCTTTGTCTAACCTCTCACACCTTCTCTCTCTCTCTCTCTCTCTCTCTCTCTCTCTCTCTCTCTCTCTCTCTCTCACAGCAGGCTGGAATCGAAGTCCAAAGGTCACACAGAAGCCTTATAATTGATGACGTACCTCCGAGTGGAGATAATATACGTGGTTATATGGGTGTTTTATACAATGTGTCTAATATATGTTCCTAGGTGTGTCCATCTTCGCAAATATCTTCTTTTCTTTCTACGTAAATAATAATTATACCTAATACTTATCTATCAGCCTATTTCTGTTTGTTTTAGTGTTTATCATTTTACTCCAAAACCTGTCTGTCCGTCCATTTACTGATCTATTTTATTTATCTGCCTACCTTTCTGCCAGTCTATCTAAGTCTGCCTCTTAATAATATATGTTTGTTTATATATCTGCTCAGCAGTCAGTCTGTCTACATGACATACAATCTGTCTCTCTATTGAATACCTACCAATGAATCTTTTCTTACCCCTTTAATGTTTTTTTTTTCTTTTTCTCCCTCAATCCTACCCTCTTCTCTTCACCCTCTCTCTTACATTTCCTCTCTCTTTTTGTCAGTTTTTCCCTTTAGAACTCCAGCTCTTTCCCTCTCAGTATTTTTTTCTCCCACTTTCCTCTCACATTTTTCATAGCTTTTCCTTCTCAGTTCGTCTTCCGTTCGCCTGCCTCTTTTTCGTCCTGTCTTCAGTCTTACATGTTTATTATCTCATTTCTTTGTCAGTCTTTTCTCCTTTATTTCTTTATTGTCTTCCCATTTTTCACTGTTCAGTCATTTAACCATTCTTCTTTTTCTCTCAGTAGTTTCCATTCACATTCCCTTCCCCCTCTCACATTTCATGCCATCAACTCTCTCTCCCCCCCCCCTCTCTCTCTCTCTCTCTCTCTCTCTCTCTCTCTCTCTCTCTCCCCTTGTATGCTGGGATCGCAGTACAAAGATAACACAAACACCTTAAAATGGCTGACTTTTCTTTAAGCGCAGATAATATGCGTGGTTCTATGCATTTGTTGATCTGTCTAATATCTATTCAGAGGTGTGTCTATATTCGCATATAAAAATTTTTCTCACGTAAATAATAGTCATTCCTAATATTTTTCCATCTATTTATCTATCTGTTTACTCTGTTTATCATTTTACCCTAAAACTTATCTTGCTGTCCATCCATTGGTCTATTTATCTGTCTGCCTGTTTTTCTACCAGTCTATGTGTTTGTCTCTTAAGAATATGTCTGTTCATATCCATTTATCTATCAGTCTGTCTATATGTCCAATGTCTGTGCATTTGTTTAATATCTACCAGTGTAACCTTTCTTACCATTTTTCTTCCTTACTCCTCCCTTCTCTTTTCTTCACCATTTCTCTTACATTTCGTCTCCTCTTTAGTCACTTTCTCACTTCTGGCACGCGACTTCTCTTTCCCTCTCAGTATTTTTTCCATCCATAATCCTGTCATGTTTTTGTCCCCTGTTCTTCTTCAGTTCTTCTTTCAGTCGTCTCCTTCTCTGACTGTCTTCTGGCTCGCAGTTTTACCATCTCCTTCCCTTCCCTGACTTTTGTCCGTTTGTTGTTGTTGTTGTTTTCTTCCTATTTTCACAGTTCTGTCAGTCGTCCCTCTTCTCTTCCTCACCCATTTCCTTTCCCATTCTGTTCCCCCGTTCACATTTCATGTCATAACCTTCTCTTTCTCTCTCTCTCTCTCTCTCTCTCTCTCTCTCTCTCTCTCTCTCTCTCTCTCTCTCTCTCAGGAAGAGAATATTACTGTCCGCGTTAATCGTTGTGCCATATCTAAATGTTCCTGAACTTAAAATTTTAAGGAAGAGACGGGATATCGCATGCCGATAGCGTCACAGATTACTGATAGGTTTCATTGTACTAATGAAACAAGCAGTGAAGAAAAGGATTTGGTATACAGGAAGAAAATAGTGAAGTTTAAAAACTAAACTGCAAGGGATTACTTCTACAGCGAGATGAGTGGATTTTTGGTTTTGCAATGGGCTGTAGACAAATGTGAATGAGCAGTGTTTTGCTTTTAAGAACAATCTCTTGAGGGTTGCTAATTCAGTGTGTGGGTGGACAAGGCGCCCGCGGTTGTATATGCCGGGTGGTTGTGGGATAAGGGAGTAGAAGCCGAGAGGAAGAAGACTGCTTGGGGAATGGGAATGTAATGATAACGGAGAGGAATTCTTGAGATCTGGTAAAGGAGGTACGAGTATATAAGGCAATGTCTGAGCCACAGAGACTTACCGGGATAGCCAGGGTATTGTTGACTAGAAGAATATGGTATTAATAGTGGCAGAACGGATTACGAGAGGGAAGAGGAATATCAAGAATGAGCAGGATGTGAAGAATGATGATGGAAGGAAATTGGCGGACTGAAAGAGCACAACCAGTTCCTGAACAGGGAGTTTGATTAGAAGACAGAAAGTCTGGAGATGACATGTTCACCCTTGGCTTTCGGTCGATACTGGTTCCATGGACAAGGCAGTCGGCAGAATGTAGATGGGGAAGGCTGCTGGAGTGTCTGTGTTGAACAGTGAGATGTTAAAGGCATCATGTGATATGACAGTGTGTTTAGTTACGTAATTAAAACATTCTCTTATGTATGAGCGTGATGTTTCAGATGACTGAATGAAGAACGTGATTGTGAAAGTGTATAAAGGATACAGAGATGCCTTGGAGAGAGGAAACTGTAGAGACTTACAGCTTTTGGATCGGTTAATGAAATTAATGAAGAGGGCCTTGGAGGGTAAAATAGAGTAAATAGTGAATATTGATAAGATGGAATGCTGATTTACCAACATCTTCAGGAAAGATATATGAGGGGATGGGTTATTATCGCCCGCCTTTAGAAGGCGGAGCGATAATGTTTCTGCCCGCCTCTGTGTGTGTGTGTGTGTGTGTGTGTGTGTGTGTGTGTGTGTGTGTGTGTGTGTGTGTGTGTGTGTGTGTTCCCATTATATCTCATGAACGGCTTCGAGGTATCAAGGTATGGCCAAAATCTTGGGCGAGTTCGAAAATGGGCAGTTGGAGTCAAGGTCAAGGTCACCAAAGTGGCTGCCAAAGGTCAACCAGTTTTTATCTCCCGCCTTTAGCATCATCTAATATACTATAGCACTAGCCGTGTGTGTGTGTGTGTGTGTGTGTGTGTGTGTGTGTGTGTGTGTGTGTGTGTGTGTGTGTGTGTGTGTGTGTGTGTTTTGGGCAGCCGAAACTACATATTCAAATCGCACCAAAATTGGCACAGATCGCAAAATAATCGCTGATGTGAAAAAAACTTGGTCCCATGACGATTGAAACATTTTTCCTACATTTAATGAGCGATCACATTTTGACCAAAAAAACGCCGCTCCTGGCGCCCGGCATAGGATCTCCGTAGAATTTTTTGCCCACAGGTACAACTAAAGTATTTTGGACTTGCGTTCGGACAACTTGGGTTCCATTCCCGAAGCTCCAAATAACACGATCAATTGGTTAGCTGCAAAAAATTCAAGTGACAACGTTTCACTAGAACAGCACATAAACGCAAGAGCCCTCCACAGGAGCAAGTGCGAGGGGCCCGAAGGGCCCACGAGCACTTGTTATATCTAATGGATGGCTTGAGCTATCAACATGAAACCTTCAGGGTACCAAGATATGGCCAAAATCTCAGACTTGGCCAACAGCATATTCTGGCGGGCGATTAGCATTCGGTTCCAGAATGCTTTTCTTTCATTGTCCCCCGCCTTTAGAAGGCTGAGCGATAATGTTTTTGCCTGTGTGTGTGTGTGTGTGTGTGTGTGTGTGTGTGTGTGTGTGTGTGTGTGTGTGTGTGTGTGTCTTTCCATTATATTTCATGCATGGCTTGAACTATCAACATGAAACCTTCACGGTATCAAGATATGCCCAAAATCTTGGATGAGTCCGAAAAAGGGTCACTCAGCGCCAAGGACAAGGCCACCAAAATGGCTGCCAAGCGTCAATTAGTTTTTATCGCAAGCATTTAGGACCATCATATCTCATGAACGGCTTGAGCTATTAATATGAAACCTTCAGGGCATCAAGATATCGCCTAAATCTTCGACTTGGCCGACCGCATATTCTGGCAGGCGATTAGCATTCGACTCCCAAATGCTTTTCTTTCATTTGTATTTGTTTTTGACTGTTTGGAGAAGGCTTTTGATCGAGTGCCCAAGGGTTTGGTGAAATGGGCAATGATGTAACTCGAGATTTAGTAATGGTTGGTTAGAGTGACTATGACAATGTACAGTTCCCGCCAAATGGAACGAGGACGCCTTGTTCAGAAACGCGATGGTGGGGTTCTCCTTGCACTTAATAACAGTAGTGTATTGTCATGGATTTTTACGCATTGCTTCTCACTGAGTTTAGAGCAGTGCGATCCAATGTATTGGCTCGTACAGATTCGTTTAACCTGGTTTGTGTACGTGCCAACGAAAATTATATGTTACTTTATCACATATGCAGCAAGAAATGGATTGGGTAACATACTTACCTACTTACCCGGTACTTCTTTCTATTACTGGTTCATTTGTATTTTGAACTGAAGTATTCAGAGGTGAACTATTTACGTGCTACTCACTTTACATAACTATTTGGCTCTGTATCACATATTACAGAAGTGGTAGACAGTGGTTTTAATGCTATCCCCTTGAAAATTTATCAGTTATTCTGAGGAGGAGGACGATATTTTTTCGGCAACACGTCCTATATCGTTGCGCGATACACAGCCTGTGTGTGTGTGTGTGTGTGTGTGTGTGTGTGTGTGTGTGTGTGTGTGTGTGTGTGTGTGTGTGCGCGCGCGCGCTTTAACTCCCCCTAAGCTATTTAATGAATTTAAATGAAATTTCCTAGGTGAGTTCGTCGCGTTACTGGGAAGGTGTTCACCTTGCCCATATACAATTTTCCAACTGATTTTTAGGTGGGTCACCAAATTTGAAATTCTCAAGAATAGAAAAGGAAAGCGGACATGACTTTCATTTCTGTTGTAAGCTGTACAATGATCTCTCATCCATAATGCGATATTTGGGGTGCATCACCCCCAACTAATAATCCTTGAGGGGTCAGCCCCCTCATTAATACAACAATGATAAGAAACAGGAGGAAGATTAGAGTGAAACTTCCCAGGTGTGTTCGTTTTGTTACTCAAAAGGTCTTCCATTATATGTAATTTTCCAACGAAAATTTTTATAAGGGGGTCAGCCCCCCCTCACTAAATAGAGAATTCTTAAATCTTGAAAGGGGGACATACGTGGCTTTGATGTCTCTTGTACATGTTGTTCAATCGACTCTCATATTATGTAAGGAGATATTTGAAAAGCGTGACCTCCACCAATGCTTCTTGTGGGGTCAGCCCCCTCCTAAAACTATAAACGATCAGAAATATGAAGGAAATACGATAAGTCTTCCCAGTTGGGTACGTCTGGTTAGATATGCACATTTTTATTCATGATATTTGCGGGGTGATCAGCCACTCCTCACCAAATAAAAATTCTCAGGAATGGCTAAGGCGGGACAGATAAGGCTTTGATATCTTTGTAAGTGCTGCACAGTGGACTCTCATCCATAAAGGGATTTTTGGGGAGCGCGACTCCCCCACTGATTCTTGGGAGTCAGCCCCCTCCCCAAAACAAAAAACGATCAAAAATACGTGGAAATTAGTACATGGATTTAAACGAAATCAGCACGCACATCGCAGCAGGATTGGTATGCAGTTTCCATCTTTTCTCCAAATACACAGGAAGAAACTGCACATCAACTTACTTATAATGCATTTGTATCTAATTATTATGTTCATCTGTGTTATGTTTTACATCAACCTAAAGTTTATTCCTACAGTGTTAATAAGTATTATCTTATATTGCATTTGCTGAAATGTAAAGGGACTGTTGAAAAATTATTTCTTGCTCAAAGTGCATCTGGTTTTCCCTGTTAAATACACTTTATTTTTCGTGACTCCAGAAATAAATACACAATCCACACAAAAAAAATTATAATTCGCAAACCCAGTATAAACTTAACGTATCTATAGTGGTATTAGAGGTACCGTAAACTGAAAAATAAGGCTGACTTTGAGTGTACAGTACTTGTATGTAAAGAATATATCGAAGAAGAGATGTAGGAATGGATTAATCTTGCTTGAAAGTTTCTTGAATATGCAGATGAGTGTTCATTTTTTTTTTTTTTTTATGACATGAAATGTACTGGAGAAGGGCCTGGCAAGGTTAAAGAGAGGTTGGCAGATGTTTAGGGAGGTGCTATCCCTCCTGACATGGGGAGGGTCTCTCTCCGTGGTAAGGGGTCCTTTTATGCATGATGTCTTTTGGAATGTATTGCTACAGAGTTAAGAGGTTTGGGCTATGAAAGAGGGGAATACTGGTAGGCTTGAACGTGCAGAAATGAGACTGATTAAATGGGGATGTAGTGCGTCCTTGAATAACAAGCATGGGGGTGGATAGGATTGCGAATAAAGACATGTGAGGAAGGATGGGACTTGAATATATTATTGATGTGATAAGAAGGGATAGACTGAAGTGGTTTGGGCATGTGAAGAGGATGACGGAAGGAGTTGGGCGCTGAGGGTGAAGATATGAATGGTGAAAATGAAGCTGCAAGAGGCAGACTGAAAAGATTTCGGACAAGGTCAAAAAGTGTGACCTCAGGAATAACGGACTGAGTAGAGAGGCTCCTAGAGGTCAGGCAGTGAGGACAGTCGCCATTAAGTGATCACGGTCGACACATACAAGCATGTTGGAGCCTTTATCAATGTAATAAAACGACATTAATGTCTCTTTCTTTAATTCTCTCTGTTACATTATCCAAATCGTATTTCCCATTGTTATATTTTCATCACTTTAAGGAATTGTCAAACGTAGACAATGAAAGTGATGCGAGTATAAGTGGGTGGGGAATGGGTAAAAGGAGAGAGATGAAAAGGGAGTAAGAGATCACTCAGATGGAAGTAATTAAAACAATGAACAAAGTCAAAATGGGGAAAGCACCAGAAATATATGGAGTGTGTGGTGAAATGTTGAAGCACGGGGGAGAGATAGTAATAGAATGAATATGGAAGATGTGTAGATTGACCAGGGAGAAAAGTAGAGTCCCGGAGGATTGAAAATCAAGTATAATTATTCCCCTGTACAAAGGAAAAGGGGAAAAAGAGGTGTGTGGTAATCACTGGGGCATTTGTCTTCTTAGTATAATGGAAAAGGTACAGGGTAGGATACTTATTGATAGAGTTCAGGATATAACAGAAAAATTAGAGTGGAACAGGGGGGATATTCATCCTAAGGGCTTTAGTGGAAAAGTTTCTAGAGAAGGAAAAGAAGTTGTATGCGGCCTTCATGGATTTGGAGAAAGGATACGAGAGCGGATAGATAAGGTATATAGAAAATATTAAGAATATATGGAGTAAATGAAAAGCTGTTCAATGCCGTGAAGAGTATATATATCAGGGCACTAAAACTGGAGTGTGTATGGAAGGTGAATTGGGTGATTTTTTCTGTCTGAATATTGGACTGAAACAGGGATGTGTTATGTCTCCATGGCTGTTCGATCTGTATATGGATGGGATTATAAAAGTAATACAAAGTAGGGCAGTGAATGTTGAAGTTTCCCTAACGAGAGAGGGCAGCGTTTGCAAACTTCCTGTTCTCTTGTTTGCTGATGATACTGTATTATTAAGTGAAGACGAAGGGGAACTGCAAAGCTTGGTGAATGAGTCTGGGAGTTTGTGTAAGAAACGGAATCTAAAGGTGAATGTAGGGAAAAGTAAAGTCGTGGTCTTCGAGAAATATGAAGTCACTGAATGTACATTAAGGTTGGATGATGAGGAAATGGAAAATGTGAGTGCATTTAAGTACTTGGGTAGCGTGATGAGTAAGGATGGTAGTTTACTGTAGAGGATGAAGTGCTTGAAAGGGTATAAGCGGGAAGATTGGTTGCTGGTTCTTTAAAAGCAGTGATAAGAAATAGGGAAGTGAGCATGGAAATACCGTAAAAAGGTCACTGCATGACAGTATTATGATACCAACTCTAACATATGGAATCGAAGCTTGGACCTCTTTGGAATGACACAAGTCAAGGGTGCGAGCAGTGGAAATGAGTTATTTGAGAGGAGCATGTAGGATTACGTGGAGAGACAGACTTACAAACAAGGAAGTGAAGGAGCGTTGTTGTATGGATGTAGATGTGATAGATCTTTTTAGGAATACAATGAGGTGGTTTGTCCATGGCGGGAGCTTGGAGAGCGAGAGATTAACGAGGAGAATGTATGTGAGTGAGGTGGAGGGGGTAGAGTAAGGGGGAGACAGAGGACGTGATGGCGGGATGGAGCGAAGGTGTATAGGAGCGAGGGGTGTTTGAGCTGGAAGGAGGGCAACAAAATGGCGGAGGACAGGACGAGATGGAGGCGATGTGTTTGTGGCCGCCCCTCAAAGGGATTAAGTCGTCTGGCTATAGGTAGACAGACAGATATTTTCATCATGATCTTTGTAGACACTATGTAGGGATGGCATCGACGTGCCCATTAGCCTTAACAAATATTATCCTCAGCATCTCCCAATCAGGGAAGTACAGATTTTTTTGAAAGCATCTAGCCTTCATCTTAATGCTTGTCTATTCATAAAACATAATGCAAACACACTACAACACAATCGATAAATACTGTATCCTGATTTCTTAAAAATTTCCATTGTTCTGTCTTTCTTTCCATCTTCTTCTTCTTCTTCCTAAGACTCCTATAACTCTAAAATATCAAAATTGCTGACCTTTCTCTTCCGTAATGGGATTTCATTGTCCTCCGGGTAAGAAAAACAACAGGTATTGTCTGAAAAATATCAAAATGAATAGGTCGAGAATAGGCCGTCTACAGTTTTCATCCGATTTAGACAAAACTCGGCAGAAGAGTAAAGGGTGAGGAACAGGTAAAATATTTCAGTTTTGAGAGCAATCACTCCAAATTTAAGGTCACAGAACTGAGTCAAAGTTTCGGCCCATCAACTTAAAAAGGTTTTATACGCTTTAGATTACACGATTTTGACTAGCTGGGACGATTTAATGTAAGACATTCATCAATCTGTTCATTTCTCAGACAAATAGGTCAACGACCATGGTTACAGAGTAAGGTCAGCCTCAACAAATTTTATTCATTTTGAACCAAACTTAGTAGAGGGGGTCATAGTCAAGCAAGGATGGAATATTTCAGGTTTAAGAACAATCAGCCAAACGTCAAAGTTACCTAGTTGTTCAAAAGACTGTGGGTGTTGCACCCTCTCAGTGCTCTTTCTCGCTGCTTTCTTCAGATTATTATTATTATTATTTTTTTTTATACAGCACAAAAGAGACTTTTAGAACTGGAGCATATTGGTCAGAGCCTCCATTAATCCCTTAATACTTCGATGCTCTCATGCTGAATATTTTCAACAATCTTTTGAGCTTCTTACACAGGGGCTGTAAAAAAACAGTAAAACAAGTATTACAAATATTTTAAAAGCATTGAATAAAATGTATCGCGTCAAAACCGTCGGAAGAAGGTCGAGGCAGCAAAACGACAAGAAATAACTATCTATCTATCTATTACCAGACGCCTTAATCCCGTAAGAGGTGGCCACAGAAAAATTTCCTCCATGTCGCCCTGTACCCCGCCATTACACTGCCCTGTTCCCAGCTCACACACCCCTCTCCCACATATAACTTCACTCCATCCCTCCATCTCATCCTTGGCCCCCCCCTCCCTCACCCCTCCTCCATCTCACTCACATACACTCTCCTCACCAGTCTCTCACCCTCCATCCACATGGCCAAACCACCTCAATGTGTTTCTCCTCACGCTTCCTATCACATCCACATCCACACCACAACGCTCCTTCTCATTCTCATTTGTCAGTCTGTCTCTCCATGTGACTTCACATGCTCCTCTCAAATAACTAATTTCCACTGCTCTCACTCTTGACTTCTGTACCTCCAACAAGGTCCACGCTTCACTTCCATATGTTAGAACTGGTATCACAATACTGTCACGTAACTTTCTCACTTCCCTGCTCACTTCCCTGTTTCTTATTACTGCATTCAAGGAACCAGCAACCTTTCTTCCTTTTTGTACCCTTTCAAGCACTTCACCCTACAAACTTCCACCCTTACTCATCACGCTATGAAAATACTTAGCCCATTGGTGTCCAGCGTCCAATATAATGGACAAAACTGGGCATTTTCAAAATTTAATAAAGAAGAGAACCCCAGGGTAGGAACCTATGAGCTTCACGACTATGAGCCGATAGGCGGAGGCCGGTACGCTTACCACCCGTCCAGCAAAATCCCTCTCACAGGAGCTCTGGCCACTAATGGGTTAAACGCACTCACATTTTCCAAGAAATATCATTCCTATAAATATTTCACCATTACTACGTTAGGTGACAATTTAGTGTAGCAATAGTGCACCGAAAAGGGTCATGATATATATATATATATATATATATATATATATATATATATATATATATATATATATATATATATATATATATATATATATATATATATACTGTAGATAGATAGATATAGATATGTACATATATCATCTGCAACAACAGTACAGGGAGTTCCCAAACACTGCCCTCTCTCAATTAGGGCCATCCAACATCCACTGCCCTACCTTGTATCTCTGTTATAACCGCATCCATATACAGACTGAACAACCATGGAGACATGACACATCCTTGTTTCAACCCAACCTTTAAATAGAAAAACTCACTCAGTTCACTATCCACACTCACACTGCAGCCTTAGCACCCTCATACATACCGGTACTCTTCACAGCATTCATCAACTTCCCATCTACTCCATATATTCTTAATGCTTTCCCCAGTCCTTGTTGATCCACCCTGTCATAATGCTTTCTCCAGTTATGTGAAGGCCGCATACAACTTCTTTCCCTTCTCTAAAAACTTTTCCACTAAAGATCTAAGAATAAATATCTGATCTACACAACTTCTTCCCTTCCTAAAGCCTCCTTGTTCTTCTCCACCTAATTCCTCTGCTAACTTTGTCAATAAGTATCCAACCGTATACTTTTCCTATTGCCCTAAGAAGACAAATGCCACTATGATTACCATACACTTCTTTTTCCACTTTCCCTTTGTACAGTCAGCCTAAGAAGTGACGGAAGAGTATCCATAAGTTATCGGTCAGCGGTGATGCACATAATCATCCTTATATCTTTACAAGGTGAAACCTATTATATAAAACTGTTACAGAAAACAATAAGTAAACGTCAAAATACCAGTATATTTCAAAATGTTAGGAAGCAGTGCGTTTGTTACAATAATACGAAATACTAAACGGACCTAACTGATATGTCAAAACTATCGCTCAGAGACAGTCAGGAATAATTTGTAGAGTTCAAATAAAGTATGGTAACACTCAATAACTTTTAGCAGCATAAGACTGAAAAGAAGAGAGATTCAATAAAGAAATAAAATCAGCCATTATTATTTGTAAAATAATTTTGTTTACAACAACTGGGAATAATTTAAAGTGGAGTATTTCCGTTTCTGTTTTCTTCATGGTCGACGACAGAAAGCGAGAAAGCGGCGTAAGTAAGCAAGACTATTATAAATGGTTCGATCAACTAGCATGAAAGGAGACTACTTTTACTCAAAGGCATGCAGTTATTACTCTGTATCTGGCCAGTTTTCCATTAAGAAAAATCTCTGGAAGAATTAATTATCTGCCAATGAATGAAATATAAAGAAAGAACCTCGGAAATTTGCCGAGAGTCGGAGCTCCTTGGAGAATATCAGCTTGTGTCATAAGCTAGTATCCTCAGCGCGTAAACAATAGTAATAAATATGTAGAGGTTCATAAACAAATTCACTGAGTTCAAAACTTCGAAATCAGCATTTTCAGGTAACCCGGATGTAGCGGTTTATCTAAAATGAAAGATGTTACAGATTAAAAGATAGAACAATATAATATGTGCTTTTGCAATATGCAAGAGTTTATACTCGTAAACTCATATTTCCGTCCTCTTTATTGCCTCATGTAAGAGAAAAAGGTTAAGTCTGCCATACCTTCTTACAGCTGTAAATAAATTTGCATCACGGGAACAAAGTAGCTAAATATAATTATTATATGCGAGAAAACAAGAGGTAAAGGCAGAATGGTCTTGCTGCTACCGCAGGTAGGGTATTAGCCTACTCGTATTACTAAGAACAATTTTACTGTTGTGGCATCCTTATTGTTACTATCATCACCATAGCATTTGACAGTAAGGTAGTGTATTGCAGTCACAATAATTTTCCTTAACTGGTCTTCGAAACTAGAGCACTTGTATTTGAAATCCTGGGAAGGAAATACATCAGGAACACGGAGTCATACTACGTGCCACCCGCGAAGTAATATTACACCAATATCCATGTACTCTATGGATATTGACATTACACATTTATTCAAATCGGGAGACGTATCTAAGTGTCAACTTCTAATATATCACTGCCTCCTGTTATTCATTTTCCATAATTCTTAGCGGGATACAATGTATATTTTATTTGATATGACATGATGCAGGCACAGAATTTTTTCGCTAAGTTTTCATTGAACGTATGGCTGTGCAGAGTGACCGAAGCAATCTGAAACTCTGCCATCACTTCTTGGGGAGACTGTACAAGGGAATAATTATACCTGACTTCCAATCCTCCGGGACTCTACCTTCCTCCCAGGCCAATCTGCAAATCTTCCACATCCATTCTACTACTATCTCTCCCCCATGCTTCAGCATTTCACCACGCACTCCATCAATTCCTGGGCCTTTCCCCATTTTGACTTTCTTCATTGCTTCCACAACTTCCATCCTACTGATTTCTTCCTGTCTTCTCATCTCCCTCCTTCTCCCAGCCATTTCCCAGCCACTTATACTCGCATTACTTTCATTCTCGATGTTCAACAATTCGTTAAAGTGTTCTCTCCATCTGCTCACTTCCTCTCCCTTCACAATTAGTAATCTACCATTTTTATCTTTCACTCCCCTACTAACCTCGTTGCCATCCTGTCAGATTCTCTTGAGTTCTTTCCAAAATATTTTCTAACATTCCCTCCACTTGACACTCAAATTCCTTTCAAATTCCTCATCCACTCTCTTCTTAATCTCTCTTATTAATCTTTTCACCTCTCTCTTTCTTTCTACAGATAACTCTTTTCCGTCTCTCAACTTCTTCCACGCCCCTACTTCTCATCCATTCATTATATGCCTTTTTTCTTTTGTGCCACAGCCGGTCCCACCTCTTCATTCCATCATGCTGTTCTTTGCACCCGCTTTCGTCTTCTCTTCACCCCACACACCACCTAACATGCCGCACAGATTTCTTCTGTGAATATCTTGCACACACCTTCCACGTCCCTCATCTGCTCCAGTTCATATTTACCCAATCGTTCCTCCACTTGTCTCTTATATTCTGCCTTTTTCTCATCCTCTTGTAACTTTTCCACTCTCCTTGCATCTACTCCTTCCTCCCCTCCTTCCCTTCTTTTATTTCTCCATTTTACTTTGATCTTGATTCTGACCACCACCAAGTGATGATCAGAAAGTCCACTCCCCCAAGCTCTATATGTTCTTGCATCCATTACACATCTTCGCGATCTTTCATCCACACACACATAATCAATCACTGCCTTCCTTTTATTCAGCTCACCATCCACCCTTCTCATCACTCGCCATGTATACCTTTGGATCATTTTGTGCCTGAAGAGGGTAATGGCTATCAACAACCCCCTCCCGGCACAAATGTCCACTAAAGCACTGCCATTCTCATCTATCTCAGCAGGCACACCCCACTCACCAACTACTCCATCCACCTTCACATTCCCTACTTTACCATTCATATCGCCGATCAAAAACACTCTCTCATTCCTTTCAAACTTTTCCATGCACACTTACGCAATTGTCCAGAACTCTTCTCTCACTCTGCTTGCACGATCTTGCGTTGGCGCATACACGCACACAATCGCTCACATTTGTAGTCCAACTTTTATTCCTACCCACACAATCCTTGAGCCAACTGATATATACACTCTTTTATTCTCCTTCCACCTGTTACTCACAACAATACACACTCCTTCTTTTGCCCTCTCATTCTCACCAATTCTTGCACATATACCCCACCCATACTCCCATTCTCTCACACTCTCACCTCTCCATTTAGTTTCAGTTAATCCACGTACATCCACTTTTGCACTCTCAAGTACCTGGACAATATCTCTTCACCTCATCATTTGCACCCCTTACATTCCACATCGCCATCCGTATCATGTCATTATTTTCGGTCCTTAGTCGTCATCTTTTGGTCAGTCCTGGACCGAGGCTTCTTGTGCGTATTTTTAGTTAGTTGTTCTCCGGGGAGGGGCACTAACCCTCCTCCAACGCACTTGTTGTCACGTAGGGAACACGTGTCGGTTGGTTATAAGATTACCACCCAGCCCTGTAATTGATTTCCTGGTTTACAGCAAATCATTTGGCTTGTCACTCGATGTAGAGCTACCCTAAAAACAGGGTACCACTACAATACGTGGGTTGATGACGAAGGGGAGCTGCAAGGCTTGGTGGATGAGTTTGGGATAGTGTGTAAGAAACGGAATCTAAAGGTGAAAGTAGGGAAGATTAAAGTTATGGTCTTCGAGAGAGGTGAAGTCAGTGAATGTACAGTGAGGTTGGATGATGAGAAAATGGAAAATGAGAGTACGTTTAAGTACTTGGGTAGTGTGGTGAGTAAGGATGAAAGTTTGTAGGGTGAAGTGCTTGAAAGGGTACAACAAGGAAGAAAGGTTGCTGGTTCCTTAAAGGCAGTGATAAGAAACAGGGAAGTGAGCAGGGAAGTGAAAAAGTTATTACATGACAGTATTGTGATACCAACTCTAACATATGGAAGTGAAGCGAGGACCTTGTTGGAGGGACAGAAGTCAAGAGTGTGAGCAGTGGAAATGAGTTATTTGAGAGGAGCCTGTGGAGTCACATGGCGAGACAGACTGACAAACCAGGATGTACAGAAGCGTTGTGGTGTGGATGTGGATGTGATAGGAAGCGTTAGGAGAAACACACTGAGGTGGTTTGGCCATGTGGAGAGGATGGAGAGTGAGAGACTGGCGAGGAGACTGTAGGTGGAGGGGGAGAGAGGGAGGGGAAGGCCAAGGATGAGATGGAGGGATGGAATGGAGAGATATATGAGAGAGGGGTGTGTGAACTGGGAGCAGGGCAGTGAAATGGCGGGGCACAGGGTGACGTGGAGGCGATTTGTTTGTGGCAAATCCCGTAAAAGGGATTAAGGTGTCTGGCAATATATATATATATATATATATATATATATATATATATATATATATATATATATATATATATATATATATATATATATATATATATATATGATATATATATATAGATATATATATATATTATATATATATATATATATATATATATATATATATATATATATAGAGAGAGAGAGAGAGAGAGAGAGAGAGAGAGAGAGAGAGAGAGAGAGAGAATGGATAGACAGGTAGATAGACAGATAGTAGTTAGATAGGTAGATAGATACACAGAGACAGATAGATAGATATCGCATTACAGTTGGATGGAAAACCTTCAGCTAAGACAGTGACGTCATGAAATGTAGCTTCAAATAATGAGTAAAACGGAAAGTACGAGTATATAACGAATGTATACTCGTAATCCCAGCTATGACGTCCGGCAGTGAGACCTGGAAACTGACAAAATCGATGGAAAACCAAGTAATCCTTTCTCGAATTGCAATGGAATTGTCAATGCTGGGAATATCTTTGAGAGACGGGAAAAGATCAACTTATGTGAGAGAGCAGACTAAAGTCAAAGACATTATAGGAGTTATAAAAGAACGGAAATGGAGGTGGGAAGGTCATGTAGCAAGAATGAGGAATACTTATTTACTTATTTATTTACTTACAACCATGCAGTACACAGACTATGCAAATCAAAATAGTGTGGAGATGTGAGTGCATGTTGTTTTATTGCCTCGACATTGTTCTGATAGTTCTGGGCACAGTGCAATCCCTCCATCACTGCATATTGTCTTTAATATATTTCTGATCATTTCTCTTATATATATATATATATATATATATATATATATATATATATATATATATATATATATTCTCTCTCTCTCTCTCTCTCTCTCTCTCTCTCTCTCTTTGACCTTTAACCTTCTCAGGTGAAGACGTACTTTGGACAGCTAGTCTCAAGTCTCCTGAAGTTGGCGACTGCTCAATAATTCTCTTGTTCCTTGTGCTCGAATGAATTAATAACAGACTTCATGGTGAAAGAAGGCGGGTATACCTGTTGTTTGTTTTGTGAGTTGGCACGTAGACTTAGTTTATAAAAAGAACCTCGTGGCCCTATCAGGCCGCTCAACACTTGAACAAAGTTGTCTATGATCAATGCGTCATCTTGGAACAAATGAGAGCCGTTTCTGAACAGCTACCGCGACCTCCACCACCATCATCATAGCCAACACCACAACCTTCATCACCACAGGTACCACGACCACCATCATCATCATCACAGCTATCATCATCACTACCACTACCACCACCATAGTCATTAACACAGGTACTGTTGCTGCAGCCACCAGCGCCATCACAGCTACCACCATCATCACAACGGCTACCAACACCAATACCATTACTACCACCACAACTACCACCACCACCATCATTACACCTTACCACCACCATCACCACTACCATTATCACTGTCGCCACCACTACCATTATCACTGTCATCACAGATACCACCAAAACCATTACAGCTGCCACTATCATCATCACAGCTGTCCACCACCATCACAGCTACCACTACCATCACCACAGCTGTCACCACCACCACCATCCTCATCACAGCTACCACCATCATTACAGGTACAACAACCATTAACATCATAGCTACCACCAACATTACAGCTACAACAACCATTAACATCATAGCTACCAGCACCACCACCACCACTACCACAGCTACCACTGCAACCACCATCATCATAGGTACCACCACTTTCTGCTGAATAAAATTGTATGTCTGTAGCATCAGTGAAGTAACAGACATCAGAGTGCATATGTACAACCACATGCCCCCCCCTCTCTCTCTCTCTCTCTCTCTCTCTCTCTCTCTGGAAAGACGGATGAAACTCCACGGAAATGCCCCGCGGCCATCTCTACATACGCGCACTGGAACACAAATGGGGACAGTTATTAGCAACCAAAACACTCCCTCTGGAAATAGAAGTCTATATGAAACTGAAACTGGTTCATCTGGGTCCCAACTCCAGCCATCCTGCAAAGTTTTTTTTTTTTTTTTTAATCCTTTTTTTCCACTTTGGTCTACACTACACACACACACACACACACACACACACTCCCAAGGTTATCGTATATTAGATTAGAGGAAACAGTGAGGCAATCACGTGTTATGTGACAGGTTAAATGGTTGGGAAAATGAGGCTGGTAAGGTAAGTACAGGAAAAGGAAACACTAATTTTCTCTCTCTCTCTCTCTCTCTCTCTCTCTCTCTCTCTCATAATAGAAGGGTCGAGGCAGATATCAGGCTATATGACAGTCTTTACAACCCATTAGTGGAGGGTGCAAAGTTAAGGTATCTCTGATAGGAATGTAACTGTTAGGAATAGGTTGCAGGTACTAGCAGATAAAGTGCAGGATGAGCCTAGCCTCATACCTGTCTGGGATTAGGCACCAGGAAAAGAAAGTTTGTGTTAAGGGTTCTATAAGGAAGTGTTTTTGCTTTCCTGAGCGTAGGCCACAGGACGTAACTGACAGTTGATGACTTAGTCAGGAACACCTCCGTGGACTCAGTCTTTTTAATATGGTAACGAGTAATAATGTAGTTTCTGCCAGCTCAGAGGAGATACTTACGAACTTCTTTATTAGGAAGTTCAAGAAAATCCATACCTTCCCTCTATCTTGACCACCGAAGATGGTGGCAGTGTCCACCGAAAGTGTTTTGTAAATATATATTCTCTGTCTTCAAGTGTGGGTTTTTATTACCGTCACAGGAAGTTAGTTATCTGCGGTGTGTTACCAAGATTTGATGATGGTTCTGTCATCCTCAGCAGATTGATAGGATTCAATACTAGGCTAGAAGGTATGTGCAGAGACTAGGGAGTAATATATGTTGAGGTCTGGGACCTTGAATGGTACATGTGATTTTCATCCCAACAGAGTAGGAAAAGCTAGGTTAGGTAGGGTTCTAGATGATGATGTCAGACATGATTTAGACAGTGACAAGGAGGTGGAAAGAGGAACAGTTACTGGCAAAGTTGTTAACAATCCAGTCTCTGCGGTAAATGGTGATAGGATAAGCGAGGTGAGATCAGATCATCAGATGCATCAGCTAGACTTGACCTAACCTTTGGTACAGGTAGAAAAGCAGGGGATCTTGGGAGGAAGGGGACATCACACCTGGTCCACAAAGGAGTGTTGCAATCTCTACGAGGATCTGAATGATTAAACAGGACTAATTTCAATGTGTCTGACAAACCTTGAAGATCCAGCCGTACTATGAAAAAATATGTGTATGAAAGGAGACGTATTATTTCAAAGTGCGATTATTTAATTGCTCAAGCATCTGCTGACAATAATGACATAATTCTGACCATAGAATCATGGTTAAACCTCAGTGGCAAGCACCTTACTGGACAAGTGTCGTTACAAATCTAAAAACTATCATTTTGAAGTTTTGCGATTTCCTAAAGTTGGCTGAGGAGTTCTACTGTACATTAAAAACCACATGAATTCAATACCGATCGGTAAACTGGATGCAGAGACATACGATTCTTTGTGTATGGAAAATTTTCGCAAACAGTAATAAAAACATTCTTTTCAGTCTAGCATACAGACTGGCCAGGTTAGATGAGAATAACGGTAAATTGTTGCACGATGTAACTGAACATAGAAAGGACAGCAGTTATTTTAGATTTCAATAATCCAGACATTAACGGGAAATTTGCGTGCATACAATGAAGAAAGCTGGTTGATAGAATTGGAAGATAATGCATTTTTACGCAAGCAGTGAAAGCACCGACGCATGTTAATTATATACCCAACCCTGCCCTAAAAACCGAGAGTGATCTCATAACTTTGTGTGACAGTGTCAGTGTTAATAACAGCGACCAGAACAGCATCAGACATGAAATTAACATATACTATAAGACCAATTTGAATAGCCTCTTATTTCCAAACTTAAAAAAAAAAAAAATGCTAGCTCGGATAATATGAGAAGCGGTATTGCCAACACCAATTGTATTAAGGTGGATAACACTGATGGAATGTGGGAAATATTCACGTAACAGTTGAGATCTATAGAACGAAAAAATGTACGGAGAATTATCTCTCAGAATAATTGTATTAATAAAGCAGCCTGGATGTCGAAGCATGCTGAAAAAATCATCGCTCGTGAAAGGAGCCTATAAAAAACTTCTATCTATCTATCTATCTATATACCTAGGCTGCTTCCCCCAAGGAAAGGGAGGTAGCCGAGACAGGACGACTCACTCTCCATTTACTCATCCATTCAAACACATTCATTCGCATCTTAGCCCCAAAGGGGAGAACGGACAGATCCTCACCGCATCACACCGCACAAGGGTCAACTGCGCAATGCAATCAGTGACATCCACAGCAGGGCCCGACAGCAGAACTGGTTTACCCCTGCCACATCATAACAGACCCAACCCCTCACCCGCACCTGACCTGACTAGCTGATCAGACCAAATGCGGGAGAATATCCCCTCAGGGCTGCGTCATCACTTATTCATTCACAATTTCTCTCCATTTATTTCTGTCACGCACAGCCACTCTTCCTTGCTCAACAGACATCCCTCTCGCATCCAGCGCTCTCTTCACACTGTCCATCCATCCTATTCGTGGTCTTCCTCTCAGTCTTACACTTCTCACATCAGATCTAGTTATCTTTTTCACCAATCGCTCATTATCCATTCTCTCCATATGCCCAAACCATTGCAACACCCTCTGCTCAACTCTACCAGCCATCTCCCGAACAACTCCAGTTCTCCTTCGCACTTCATCATTTCGCACTCGATCCATTCGCGTCACTCCACACATACTCCTCAGACATCTCATCTCCATTACATTCAAACTTTTCCTCTCTGCTACACCCATATTCCATGTTTCAGCCCCATATAATGCAGTCGGTACCACAACACCTTCATACAGCCTTCTCTTTACATCCATTCTAAGCGAACGACATTTAAACACTTTTTTCATTCCTCCCAGCACCTTTCCTACTTCATTTATTCTAAACTTCACTTCTGCATCTATTCTTCCATCCACAGCAACATGTGACCCTAGATATTTAAAACAATCTACCTCCTCAAGCAACTCACCATTCAAAACTATATTCATCCCCCTACCATCTATCAACCTCGTACACTTCATCACTTTACTCTTATTCTCATTTACTTTCAATTTCCTCCTTTCACACACCCTTCCAAACTCCTCTACCAACTGTCTCAATCTCTCCTCTGAATCAGTCACCAGTGCAGTATCATCTGCAAACAGCAGCTGCTTCAGATTCCACTCTCCTCCATCAACATTTACCAGACTCAGACCACCTAAAACTCTTGCATTCACCTCCCTTACAACACCATCCATGTAAATATTAAACAACCAAGGCGACATCACACATCCCTGTCGCAGCCCCACTCTCACGGGAAACCAATCACTCACAGCATTTCCCACTCTTACACACGCTCTACTATTTACATAAAAACTTTTCACCCCTTTTAGTAACCTACCATCAAGTCCATACAATCTTAAAACAGTCCACAAAGCCTCCCTATCAATTCTATCATACCGGTACGCTTTCTCTAAATCCATAAATGCCCAAAACACATCCTTGCCTTTCGCTAAATACTTTTCACACACTTGTCTCACAGCAAACACCTGATCAACGCATCCCCTCCCTCTCCTAAAGCTTAATTGTAAAAAAAATCATGATGGCGGTACCGAATATTTTACATTACAGTGGCATTGTGCGTAAATTGTCCGAAAAATAAAACGAGACTATTTGGCAAAAATTTATCGTAAAGCAAAGTAAAACCCAAAGAGATTTTTTCATTGTGTATGGAGAAAGAAAAATGTAAAAGACAGAATAACCCCCCTATTAAACTCAAATGGGGATTTTGTTCATGATAACCAAATAGCAGCAACAATACAGACTAACTCCTACCACAGTGTTTTCACACACACACACACACACACACACACAAATAATGTAAACGTTCTGAACCCACGCTTCGTTTTCTAAGGACCGAAAGATGATAAATCATCAGTTAACGAAATAACATGACATGGTTTATTATTTTATCTTCAGAAAATCGACCCAAGCAAATCAGCCAGCCCAGACCAGACATCTCCTCGTAAACTGCATAAAAGCTACAAAAGTTAACCTTGCCAATAACTGAACTATTCAATAAATCATTAACTGAATGTTGAGTCCCTAACCATTGAACGTTTTGTAATTTATCACCTACCTTAAGAAAAAAAAAAATGATAAAATGCACCACACATTACTCTCCAATTAGCTTAAAGTTGGTACACAGCGAAATTTGGGAAAAAAATGATAGAGATAATACCACCTTACTCCTTATCAAGCATAATTTCATAACAAATAATCGGTATGGTTTTCTTAACAACCGATCATTTCTTACAAATTGGGTTTAATTTTTAGCAATATTATTGTCGGATGACATCTACCCAGACTTCCAAAAGTGTTCGATAAGGTCCCCCATCTAGCCCTATAGAAAAACTAAAAGACCATGGCCTTTCTAACAAATTATCTTCACTGACTGGTCGTTGTTTAAAGAGTCACAAGCAACTTGTAGCAGTAAGTGGCGAATCATCAGACTTGCTAGAGGTAACATGTATTGTTCCTCAAGGATCACTTCTAGGACCAGTTCTTTTCATTATTTTATATCAACGATCTAGAAAATGAACTCGTTTCTAAGGTAATGAAATTTGCCAATGACACGAAGATTGGGGGCAAGGTAATAGCGAAAGCAGACTGTACAGTACATCTATACAAAAACGACATGCATATGTTAATAAACTAGAATGACAAATGGCAGATGAAATATAATTTAGATAACTGTAAGGTAATGCACTTTCGCCACACAAGTGTTAAATTTGAATGCGTATTTGATGTCCCACTGACAGATGTAACGGACGAGAAACTTACAGGAGTTATTATCAATAACGATCTCAAAAACTCAAAACAGCGTAAAGCAGCTGGAATCAAGGTTAACAAATTGCCTGGTTTCATCGCAAGGCACTCACGATCATAAACGCCCGATGGAATCTCTAAGGTTTACACGTCATTAGTTAGAGTATACCTAGACTACTGTGTGCAGCACTCATGCCCAGGCCTTGTTATGGACGAAGACAGACTCGACAGAGGGCAATGCAGAACCACAAAAATGATCCCTTCGCTCAACAATTGGTCTTATAGTATATGTTAATTTCATGTCTGAATCTGTTATGGTCGCTGTTATTAAAACTGACACGATCACAGAAAGTTATGAGATCACTCTCGGTTTTTAGGGCAGGGATGGGTATATTATAAACATGCGTCGGTGCTTTCACTGCTTGCGTAAAAACGCATTATAGTGGGTAACTACAGAAAATAATTTTCTTTTAAAAAAGACGGCTCAAAGAAGATTAGATACAAATTTTTTCCAGTTCTTAACAAATTCGACGATGTTGGATATGATAATTTGTTCAAAATACAGAATGATGCCTTTAATAAAAACAACTGAATGAATCTCAAAAGCAAGAGGTACAACATTAACACAGGGAAAAGTATTTTAACATTAGCTTACTGGAACAATGGAACAAGTTTCCAGCAACAGTAATTAGTGTAAAAACTAATGATACGTTTTCAATTCAGCTAGACAAATATTTGGCTTATAACTAAGTCTAAATGTCGTTTATTTCCTGGTTGAAGAGTGTGCTCACGATAGTTAGACGTTTTCTTAATAATGAGAATATTCGGTGATTATGCTCTTGCATTTAACATCTTTCCGGAACATACTAATTAACCCCTGGAGCTGAAAATCAACCCTGTGGAACACAATGATTACACCACTGGAGCACACACATTATCCTCATGATGCACACTAAGTAACCTCGTGGAGCACAGACTGTTTAACCCACTTTCTTACTAAACTTATCAGTCTTAAACACTAATTCAGTTCCTGAAGCACTCTAATTAGAGCACACTGATTAATCTTGTAGATCATACATTTTAACCTTGTGGATCTCACTAATTAACCCTCTTCAGCAAACTTATTAACTCACTGAATCACATTGAGCGGGCCTAATAGTCGTACGTTTAGACAAAAATAAGGATACCATAAGTCACACCCGACGCTAATCAGTATGATTAAACGAAACGTGGATTCCCCTTTTGTGGTTGACACATTTGTTATACTGTATCTCTGAACGCCAAAATTACTTGGAAAAATTTGAAACTCAAGAAGGTGTCTTCACGATCGTTCTAAGATACATAAAAATAGTAATATACTACAAACTTGCTCATGGTGCACCAACATATTGTCATTATCTCTCCATTTCACGACTGTGATATGCACATGGGTAAACTGTGGAACTGATGTGTAGACCATGCCGATTGAATAGATGTGGAATGCCACAGTTTTTAAGTGTACGACCCATACGTCCTGACCACACCAACCCTTTTGAGCACAATAAATAGATTTCTTTAGCACACTAATTATCCTTTACGCACCGAGTCCTGTCAAATGACAGGGTGGCACGTGGCCCAGGGCAGCTCGGGGTCCCGGGTCCCACCACTGGAAGCGACCATTCTCGCCTGTCCGGGCTTTCTCCCCACCATCGCCCTCCCCTATGACCAGCTGACACAACAGAGCACGTCACTTTAATCTATCAGTTATTGTCCCGCCACAACGAGTGATTGTTGTCATGGAGCAATCTGGTATGAAATCCAATTCCTCGCCCACCTGCCCAGACCAAGCAACATCTCTGCCTGCAAAGCAACCTCCGTCCATGACGGTTTGCTGCAAAGGCTGTGAGATTCCTCTGTGCACAGTGTGCTACTTCGATTTATACACTGGACAAATTCTAGTATGAGATGTGTGATGGTAAAAACGATATTGGTGCCGGTGAAACTATAACGATAGTCACGTTTGTGAAACATACGATAGTGATGATTGTGCTATACTGATGACAGTGACTGTGTATTATGTACGATTGTTACGTTTGTCTGGTATTTATGATAGTGATGTTTGTGAAATATTTACGACTGTGATGTTCGTGACAGCGACGTTTATGAAACCATTACGATCGTGACTAGTGATGCGCTTTCAAAAAAGGGAAAGTGGTGAAACATTTACGATAGTGATGCTAGTGTTATATTTACGATATTGACGTTTATGAAATTTTTACGACAGTGACAACAGGGGCGTCATTTGGGGGGGGGGACAGCGAGGGGCGCTCGCACCCCCCCAGGCTTTCCGAGTGGGCCTCCAAATCAACTACAGTTAATGAAAAAACATAAGGTTAACACTGTGAAATTAAAATAGTTTGTGTTTAGCCTCAATACATTTTGAGTGAAATATATCTTGTGTGTGTGTGTGTGTGTGTGTGTGTGTGTGTGTGTGTGTGTGTGCGCGTGTGCGTGTGTGTGTGTGTGTGTGTGTGTGTGTGTGTGTGTGTGTGTGTGTGTGTGTGTGTGTGTGTGTGTAATAATCACAATAATTTACTAGGTATATCAAAGGATCTGAATGTATATATGTTCCTAGCCAGCTGTTCAGTTAACTTCAGTATCTAGTTGCCTTTTCTATTGTATTCTGGCTATCATTAATAGCTTTATTCATCTTTGGAAGTACGTACCTGTAGGTAGGAGTCTTAAAGAGTTCATTTAGTAAAGCAACTAACAATACTGACTTAGCCACTACATCATCCCCTAGTCAAGACTCAGATTTTTTTTCTCTTGATGAACCAGAAGTCACATTAGCACATATTGTTGCACTGAACCAGGATCAAAAAGATACAAAAGACAAATACATCAAAAACTCCCCCGACTCAAGCAGTTGATATATCTAAGTCCCCCTATGATAAACCCAGCCAACCAAAATTGCCAAGCTACTCAAGCAATCAGAATAATAGGAAACTGAGAAGTCCCTATATTGATTTATTTCTTTGTTAGAACACTCGGTCTCACAAGATGCGTGTTACTGCTCTCCATGTAGGTACTTTGCTGGAGCATCTGTTCGTAAGGAGGAAGGATTAGGTAGGACACCGTTTTTTGATGCTGGAACAAGGAAATGGAAAGATACCAGTACCCTTCTCAAACAACATCACGCAAGTGAAAGACACATTAATAGTATGATCGCTCGGTCTAATGTCAAGGATATTCAGTCAGGGTCCACTCAGTCTGTAGCATCTTCTCTATCTTCAGCTAGGCTACAAGAAATTGAGGACAACAGGGAGCATGTAAAGTTACTTTTAAAAGTCACTGCATTACTGAGAAGGCAAGGCCTGTCTTTTCGTGGACATGATGAGGGTGGTGATACATTAAATTCAGGAAATTTGGTAGAAATTCTTCACCTAATTGCTGAATCAAATCCCTCTCTAAAACAAAAGTTAGATCGACCAGAATGAGTTGACATCAGTTGTTGGAAGACATATCAAGGACACAATTTGTGCTGACGCACAAAGAAGCCAAGTACTTTTCAGTTCTGGTTGATGAAAGGAAAGACTTGTCAAAAAAGGAACAGATGGCTATTCTTGCGCGGTACTTTAGTGAGGGTATTGTGAAGGAACGTGTCATTGGCACCTGTTATATGGAACAGGTTGATGCTGCAAGTTTAGCTATTTTATATATAGGGAGATACAACGATCTGGTTTATTTGGTATAAGTGTGTGGCTCAGTGTTATGATGGTGCTAGTGTAATGAGTGGATGCTCTAGCGGGATTCAAGCAAGACTACGGGATAAAATTCGCCAAGCAGTATACATACATTGCCATGCACGCAGGCTGAATTTAGTACTGGGCGACTGCATAAAGAATACCAGTGGCCTCTCTTCATTTTTTTCAATTATTAACACACTTTACACATTTATTAAACAGTAACACAGGGAACCAACATTTCACAGAGGCACAGAAAGCAGAAGATCTTTAGGTTTTGACACTAGAAAGACCTACTATAACTAGATGGTCTTACTATTATAGTTCAATATCAAAGGTTAAGCTTCGCTATGGAAGTTTGCTATCAGTGCTTCATAGTTTCAGAGGGTTCTGATTCAGAAGCTGCGGCAGAAGCAAATGGACTGTACAAAAAGTTAGTCTTTCAGGTTTGTAATTGATCTACATATTACTGAACAAGTCCTTAGAGTTACCAGTAGTTTGTCAGATCAGCTTCAAGCAAAGGAAGTCTTACTATCTGAAGCTTGCTCTCTCATACAGTCAACTATTAAGGAATTGCAGGTCTTGAGAACGGACGAGGCTTTCTCTGATATTTTTGTCAAAGCTAAAGATTTTACTTCAACATATGAGGCAGATACAAACCTGGAAAATTCAAATCAGTTGAGCAGACCTAAGCCTAAGAAAATTCAGAAGGTATCATCAGGACTAAAGAGCTTCTTAAATGTTTCAGCTCTAGGGAGAAAAGAGGTGAATACTTGTATTGCTCCAAAGACTGAAATCAAAAGAACCTATCTTGATAGATGGATTTCTCTCAGAGCTTGATATTCGCTTCACACAAAACATGTCCCTAATAAAAGCAAAGAATGCACTTGAATGCAGTTCCAGAGACCTTCTAGAATAATATGAGAAGCTTTCTATTATAGCACAGTCTTACAAAGATACAGACATAGATGAAATTATTCTAGTTTCCCAAATATGTGTTGCAAAAAGACATTTTCTAAGTAAGAGTGACAAGCCAACGAATCTGTTTTAATTATATGAACTCAGACCATTAGATTGTGCGTACAGTATTCAGAAATAGCGAAAAATATCAAAATTCTTCTCATCCTTCCAGTAACTACCGCAGGCAATGAACGACTTTTTTCAGTACTTAGCTTAGTCAAGACATCTAAAAACCTCAATGAGAAATGATCGCTTAAGTGACTTGCTACTTACGGCTTCAGAAAAGGAACTTGTTAAAAATCTTAGCTTTAACACCCTGGTTGATAACTTTGGAAAGCAGAGATCAAGAAAATATCCACTGTTGCAGTAGTTTATTCATTTATCAATGCAATAAATATACGTAGTTTAACATTCAATTTCCTCTAATGAATTCTCAGATTAATATACTCTTCTTACGTGAGCATCTTCCAAATTTAAAAACCATCATTTTATTTCTCCCACTTCTTAGTGTACAGCATACTTTTTCACATTACTTATATGGTACATGGTATGTTGGGGGCTAGTAAGCTAAAAACTTTCCATTTTTAATTCAGTTACAAGTTTACATCTTTTCATTCTCAATTTTATATTAATTATCTTTCCATTAGGCTGTAAGAATGAAGACAGTTTAAGCTTTCACCAATACAAATATTTTAATTGCAGTTTGGTCTATTATCCACGGTCATTAGCGTATAATGCAGTGATATGTACTTTACCATGCCCTTTAAATTACATATTCAACTTCACACAGATATACTGCCAATGCTAGAATATCCATTAGCGTGTCTTTCAGGAAGTAATTGGTTTAACAAATAATTATATACAGTGTATATATTTGTTTACTGCTTTAATTCTCTAAATACAGCTTTGCATGTGGCTTCAAAATGCTTGCTTGCCACCCCACCCATGTGGGGAGGTGGGAGTAGGGGGGCCTCCTAAATAGCCTATCCCCCCCCCCAAGGAAAATTGAAATGACGCCCCTGAATGACAAGGGTGATATGTTTTCACGAAACGCAAAGTGATTTGTGGAATATTTATCCTGATCGTGAAAAAAAAAAAAAAAAGTCTGCTGGCTACTACCTCAGTCAGTATTATCTCAGTAGAAATGTAGATTATGACAGAGAAAAACGTGTGGGAGTGACGCCTTCCGAAATATTACGACAGTCACGTTTGTACAGAGAAATCGTAAACATATTGTATGTGCCTGTATACTATAACTGCATACAGAAAATAAGTGCATTAGTCATAAGTGAAAGAAAGTAAAACAAGTGTTTGTAGTGTATGAAATTACTTTCGTATTCCACTGTGCAATAAGAAAGAGAGCAGGAAGCTTCAACATAAAGCCTGGTGGGGGAATATTTTCCTTTGAAATATGCATGACCAGTGATGTTAATTATTTGCAGAACACACATCTCAGTGCACAGTGACAGCATCGCAGCATGGAACGACTAAAAAAAAAAAGAAAAGAAAAAAAAAGCGCAATCGTGACCATAGGCACGAGGGTGATGAGACATGACCCAAGACAGCTGCAGGAGGAGGCAGGGAGTCTCGAGAAAAACCAGGGTTTTGTACATGGCGGGCGAGATAGCGGAGAGCTAGCCACCCCTACATGGCTTACGCACGAGCACACTGACTCACTGAGTATGAGCCTGAGGGACAGGGTGTGGCAATGTGGAGTGTGGTGGCTGGGCCCGCCCATGCGAATCCAGGCCCGCCAAAAGCCAAAAATTACCTCCAGTGAACTCGTTCTCAGTCCAAAACTCCACCACCTAGCGACCAGGAGACAACTGCACTTGAATGGGGAAGACAATTAGTAATATAAACTGTATTTAAACTTCATATGTTGTATGGTTATTGAGCCATGAATGTGTGAAATAGAGCCATGAATGTGTGAAATACAGCCAATTAAAGCCCCCACAAACTCCTGAAAGTTGCCAGTGTTTGCCGGATCACTAAATAGCGTGGTGGTACTACCCGATCAAAGTTAGTGAACCTTCCTTGAAAAAAATTCCTATCGAGATTATTACTCATACATACAGCGTTATACCAATATTATATTCATCTTAGATATTTTACTGATGCTCTAAATGAGATTTATGCTGAAATGTTCTCCACAGAGTTTTCTCAAAGCCATGAAAGCTTATTGTTTGTTTGCATTCAGCACATTTTTATCAAGTGTTAAGAATCTCCTTCCTTAGTCTTTATCATTCTTTTTCTGTGCTTGTCCTCCTCTCTTCCTATTTCTCTCATCTTTCCTGTCACTTCTTATTGCTTTTCTTTCCTTTACAGGTGGCTTTACATTGAGTGACAAGCCAAATGGTTTCCTGTAAGCCAGGAAACCATTTACAACGCTGGGTGGTAACCATATAACCAAACCATACGTGCTCCCTACGTGTCAACAAGTGGGTTGGTGGAGGGTTGGTGCCCCTCCCCGTAAAACAACTAACTCAGAGTCAAATGGCCACCCCTTAGGGGATTGTGGCGTCTGGCAATGGATGGATGGATGGATGGTTAAGAATCTCAGTTGCTGGGAAAATTTATCATACAATTTCCAAAGATCGTAATCTTTCGTTTGGCAAATCCTGACATGATTCTATCCATTATACTCTTAATAACAATATAAATTGTACGGCCGAAATCAGCGACTCAAATTTTTTAAGGCATGGTATTCCTCTTGCTTTAAGGAAATGTCTTAGTTCTGCTACAGTCTATTTTTCCACATATATTTTAGCTGCGCAGTGGAACATGGCACTATATTTTTTGGATTCATAGTCTTATTTCAAAAGGCGCGGGCGTCAGGTGTGGTGTATACACATCATCAGCGCCGCCATGGGCCCCGGGCGCCGGGCACACAAACTACACGACGCTACCATGAGAAAGCACCTCCATTATGAGCTCAGTGGGTTCATTCGATCTTCGATTTCCTTTATTTGTTATGTAAGATACAGTTTCGTAGTACCCATTTACCATTTTTCCTTAAAGATGTACATCCAACGCCTAAAAACATGACAGTGATCAATATTCAGGTAACATTAATAATCGCATGTAGACTGTCCATAAACTGAGAGACGCAAATGACAACATTCCATTTCTATTATATTATGATAAAGATGCCATTTTTTCTCCAGCATTATATGTAGATAAATCAATAAATATCCTATTCGCAGTGAAGTAACACAAAAATTGTATAACAGAGAGTAATTCAAGTTGACTCCACTTTTGCATTTTACATCAAGTTATCTGGCGAGCGGTGGCATCTTTTTCTGGTTTGTGGGGGTCCAGTTTGTGAAAACTGTTTCATAAGCTGTGAGACAGCGGTGCCAAAAAGTCCGGAGCTTAAGGGTTAACCCTCTTGAGGACAATAGGCTAATTGTCCTTTCTGAGTAATTAACTGACTCACAACATTCACTAACCCGCACGAGTACGCTCACTAACTCTCCACACTTTCATTAACCCTCACGAGCATTCTCATTAACCCTCTCTAGCACTATCATTAACCCTTTCCAGCACTCTTGTTAACCCTCTCCAGGACTCTCATTAACACTCTTTAGCACTCTTATTAACCTTCTTCAGCACTCTCATTAGTGCTCTCAAACACAAGATATATATAACCTCTCGGGCACATTACCCTCTGGAAGTCACTCATTAATCCTCCTTGGCAAAAAAAAATTGCTATCTCGGGCACAGTCATTAATTCTGTGGAACACACTCTTTATCTCGCTCTCTCTCTCTGTCACACAAATCACCCATCTCAGGCATACTTCTTAACCCTGTGGAACACATTCATAAGCACTACTGAGGCACTAAAACAGACTCACCGAAAGATTGCCAGGATGCAGCACCATACAGTTCAAGGCTGCGTCCTTTCCAAGATGAACGCTGACGCTGGTATTATGAGAGGCCAGTTGGGACTGGGGAGGTAATTCTTCCTCTTCTTCCACTTCTGTCTCTTCTTCTCTCTCTTCCTCCTTTTCCTCTTCTTCCCTTTTCTCCTCCTCACCTTTCTTCTCTTCCTGCTCCATCATCTTCTCTTTTTCTTCTTGCCTCTCCTCCACCACCTCCTGGACTAATGTTAGCACCCCCTTCTCTTCCCTTTCCTTTTCCTCTGTGAGAGGGATGGGGGAGGAGGGTGAGAGTGTTGACGAGGATGAGAGAGGAGGAGGGGGCAGGGTGAAGTAGTTGAGAGGCTGGAGGGTTAAGGTGGGTAAGGTCTCACTCTCTACCCGCCCTGAAACAAGAAAGAGAGGGTGAGGATTACTACTACGAACACATTAATAAAGAGAGGACCGAAAACAATATTAACTGAACACTATTAATATATAAGACACAAGGATGCGACAAAACAACAAAACAACTGTAAGACTAGTAAGGACACACACACACACACACACACACACACACACACACACACACACACACACACACACACACACATCGACAGTATACAGTAATATTATAAGGGGAACAACAACAACAGCTCGAACACAACCATAATATTAACAAATTATAAGAACAACGATGTTTATCTTATTACATTTGCAGCATAAGTATACAATATTAATAAAACGACAACAACATACCTTTGTAGTGAATCAAAAACAACAATAAACTAGAAAGCACTTCAAGAGTGCATAGTGCATACCTACAGCAATGCTAATAAGAATTAAGATTTACTTCTGTAATTCCCCTTTCCTGCCAGACGAAAACCTGTACGGTTTTACCGTCAGATATACTGTCTTTGCCCTGTTACGCAGTCCCAAAGAGTGTCTACCTCCACCAACACAATTAAAATTTATTATTCTCTCTGACAAGGAGATATGTTATCACTCTTGTTTGTCTGTTTGTTTGTTAGCAGGATTGCTCAAAAACTAAAAGAGAGGTTTGAGCCAAATTTGGTGAGTAGATGGGCGATGTCCCAGGGAACAAACAGCTAATTTTGGGGACCGATCTGGATCGTATTACAGAGTCTGGATCCGGAAAATATTTTCTATGAAACCGTAATCAGTGATGAGAAAACCTAACCCATTATGAAGAGTGGTCTGGAAATTACGTTGCCCTTGTTGGAGGGATGCACTCCACTGAGTGTCCGTCTAGTTTATTCTGGGACCTAATCTTGGTCTAATGGCATGGTGTCACTTTATTTTCCTTCACTCCTCTACTGCTTCCATTAACATCCCGTCTTACCTTAATGACCTCCTTCAAAAACAATTTTTTACGTTCCCTAAACTTTATCCCATGCTATACTTCTTCCAAACTCCTCATCCATTCTTTTCTCACACTATCTTACAAGTCTTTTCACCTCTTTTTTCTCTCCATACAACTTTATATTTATCATTACAAAGAGTATATTCCTCTGCTTCCCATTCAGTCATTATATGCTCTCTTCTTCCCTTCTACAGCTCATTCAACATCATTCTGCAAAGTAATTTCTTCTACCCCGTTATGTCTCCTTTTCACACTACATAGTACCTCCAAGAGAAGACGCTTTTCTGCAAAAGCGGCTCGTTAAACGGTCTTACCCAGACCATGCATACCCCCCTCCCTCCCATAACGGTCATATCTAGAACATGCAAGCCCCCCTTCTCCCCCTAACGTTCGCTTCCAAAGCATCCCCTCCAAAACGTTCACATGCAAAACGTATCCGCTACCCCACACCCAGCCCCTCTAGCACCCTTTTGTTGTAAAAACCCTTCATTCTGAGCTTGGAAGTCGGAGCAGGTTCATGTAACTTTCCCACCCTTTAAAGTTCGTATCCGAAACGTATTCCCTCCCCACCTCCTCAAGCATCTTGTTATACAAGCTCCTTTCAATTTGAATTTCAAGTTGGAGTAACCATCGCAAAACGTTCCCACCAAAGGATCAGGCTTCTTTTCCCCTCTATTGCATCATGTTTGGTAATACAATAGGGGGACATTAACCCTATTGTGTTTTGGACGCATACTGTAGAAAGAGCATCAGTGTAAAAAAAAAAAATATATGACATTGGTATTGCACCATATTTCGCAGTTTCGTTCGCGCATACACTCACCTTTGTTGACCCTAGACTCTGTAGTTCGATCATGCTGTCGCATGTTAAGATTACTAATCCTACTGTATTGAGGGTGAAATCGTGTTAAAAAGAAAACAAAATGCTTAAAAAGCCTTACTCAATCAGAGTTGGAGAAAAGGGATGTAATGCTCCTCTGCACTGTCTACTTGCATCCCTCCACCACTACAGCGGGCGCGTAACACCCGTCTAGCAACAAACTCTCATCTCTTTCCTCTAATGCAAGTTAACCGTTACTCCCGGTCCTTCATTTATGCAACAGGTCAACACTGGAATTGTCTCCCTCTATCTGTATTTCCTACTGCCCATGATCTCCAAACTTTCAAACGCAGTGTGTCCAAGTATCTCCAAATGAACGAATCTTGAATTTGACTCACTGTTATCTTGTTTTTGTTTTTTGTTTGAGGAAACTATTTGCTGGCTTCTGGTTTTTGGTTCCTTCTTCCTTTCATTCAAAAAAAAAAAAAAATGAACGGAGAAAGGGACGTGTGGCCTTGAGGTTTCCCAACCCTGTTACATCACCAACGTAGGAACTCCAAGCCAATGAATGTATGGATTTTTTTTTCTTTGTATCAAACACAGATGTTCCCAATCATGTCACAGAAAACAGTTGTAGCCTCCTTTAACGGGTGTTGGAGTGGCAAGCAACTCGGCTTCTGAGGTGACATGGAATGGCACGGGGCATTGGTGATACTGCTCGAAAGGGAGTGAGGGAAGACAGGAGGGAGGGTGGAGGATTGTCTTTCGCAATGTTGCTAGTAATATTTTGGAGATATATCATGACCCAAGGCAATGGTGACACCTATAAAGGGGGGGAGGGCATGAGAGAGGAGGGAGGGAAGGAGGGTGCAGAGTTGTGTTTCGCACTGTTGATATCGATATTATAAGGATACATCTATAGTTTAGAGCATGCGACACTGATTCAACCGCAGCACTCCTTGTGTCCGCCAAAGCAGTACGTGGCCGGGAGAACGCTTCCAAAGTTAATTACTCTGACGGGGCGCGAACCCTCACTCTCCAATATACGAAAATGCACACTATACCACTGAGGCTCCATATATATATATATATATATATATATATATATATATATATATATACACACACACACACAAACACATTTTGGGGGGACAAAATGGTCGTTCTGTTTCAGGTGCAACTTATTTTACATAAAGGATGAAACCAGACTAAGCTTTGGTAAAAAGAAATTAATCCTAAAGTGTTGGTGGCAGTGTGAGAACGTAACTGAACTGCAGTGATTTCATAAACATTTAAACTATGTATAAAGTTGTTTGAGACACCCTCTCTCTCTCTCTCTCTCTCTCTCTCTCTCTCTTTATATACATATATATATATATATATATATATATATATATATATATATATATATATATATATATATGATAATTACCTCGTATTGTCTCTCTTCTAGATATGAAGTTTCCCAAGAGATGTGGAGCTCAATGTTTTCTCATCAGAGGCAACTACTCTCCCTCAGTGTCCAAGCCTTCCTCCACATAACGCGGAGCAAAATGGAGTCTTAATTCCCGATGATGCTCCTTTAACCTGGGTTGATCGCCGGTGTTCAGTGGCGATAGCCCATTTCCTTCATCCTCTCCCGTATACTGTAGTCTCTGCAGACACATCCAGCTGTAACTTTTCTCTAGCTGCCACCGCGTTGAATGGATAGGTTTCAAAATACTCTCATATGCTGATCCTCGTCAGCCGTGGTTTTCCTCAACCGTCCTGGTTTAGGGTGATCTCTCAGGTTGCCTTCCGCCTGCAACCTCTTGAGCCTGCAATACACAGTGGTGCGGTGAATGCCAAGTTCCTCTGCTATATCGCAGGTTGATAGGCCACTCTCTCTCATTCCCACTATTCTCCCTCGTAGGGCAAGTTTGTTGCCTTGGCGTTGCTCTCTATTTCCGGCCATGACGTGCTATAAGGTTTGGGTGAGATCTATGGGTCCCTCATCACATCGGTTGATGATGTGAGGCAATAAATGGAACTTCATGGCAGTGTGCTCTTATTATCTCATCTAATGAATCAACCCCCCATCTGTTCAAGACCAGCATATTTGTGATAATTTAATTACTTTCATTAATCAGTAGTACGGACTTACGCAATACAGACTGGTCTATATTCAACGGTTTTGATGCATAGTAAAATACATGCGTTTCACTGTCTAGAAATTCTATAGATATGATGAGGTGCGCATCAATACATTCTTTAAGAGACTAAGTGTTCATTGATGGTGGTTATGAGTATTTTTTTTATGTAACCAACTCTGGGCATAGGCTTTACAGCCCGTTACCAAGGCCCAGCAGTCCTCCCACATCCATACACCTCCACATTTCACCAGTTCGGCTCTAACACCCACTGTCCATACTGAATATATGCTAGGGCTGTCTCATATAGGACTGGTGTACTGGTATTAGCGGGGGTACTTTTACGACATGTCAGGGGATCTTCTGGTAGATCAGGAAAGTCTGCTTTTATCAAATTCAATCCGTAAACTGTTCCCTCCCCCAGCCGGGATTCCAACATGGGTCCTTTAGGACTGCAGGCCGCCTCTCCACCGATTCAGCCATGTAAGTATCCATTTTTTTTAATTCATTCTGATTGATTTGGGTAAGTATTATTCCAGAGGGTGAGATAGTTCTAGAGGGTCCTCGTACTGTGTACACCCGAAAGCAATAATCGGTAGCCCCCGTGGATGCTGAAGCCAAGGGAAGGACAGACCGGGCGAACGAACACGGCCTCCTCCCCCCACCCTCCGCCCCTCTCCACCCCACCCCTCCCTACCCAACCCCCGTCTAAACGCTGTCGGGTAGGTTTTTGTAACATATGTGGCTGGCGATGATATGTATTAATCATGTCTGCATGAATTAACATTCCTGTGAGTTATCACTAGTGTTAATAACATACCTTCAAGTAATGTGCGATATGTGTTACCAGCTAGCATATGAACGTGGAGAAGCAATGTGATGTAAATAAAGGCATGAGTATGAAAAAAGCTGAGTGAGTATAATTTTAATGCATGGTAACAATATATTCTTATTAACACCAAGTAAATAATATTCCCATTTCAAGTGTATGAAGCTACTGTATTTCAACCCAGTCGAGCAGGGCAGTACTCCCGAGGTGGATGGAAAGCTGATGACAGGGAGTGCTGGAGCTCCTGTTTCATCAGCCCTCAGGACTAGTTCCTGACCATCCCCCTTTGCTGAACTTTTTCAGTGTCTCAGTTACACAGAGAGTAGGCCAGCATGCTCTCCAGTACAATTTCTAACTATCTTCACCAAACTACATGCACAGTACACACTACACTTCCTATTCAAAATTCACCAAAAATGGCGTCGATTCATCAAGCCTCGGAGTCCCCAGGGGGGGGGACCATAAATGCCCCCGCCATCTGCCCCTCTCCCGGTGACGACTCGAGGTGCCTGGAACCACTGTCTGACTCTCTTCTTCTTCATTTCTGCAACATTCGCGGCCTTTCATCTAACTGTTGAGCACCACCTCTCCTCCTCTAAACCTCACCTTCTTTTTCTAACAGAGACTCAGCTGTCTGAGGCAACTGACAGCAAACCTTTTTCTGTATCCTCCTACTTTCTCTATACTCATTTCAAAGCCAAAGGTGGCTGTTGTGTATACATACGCAACGACTTATCTTGCTCTCGTCTTCCTGAGCTTGATTCTTCTGAATTCTCCACACTCTGGCTTCAGCTTTCCTGTCATTCTCTGACTAAATATATCTGTGTTGTTTACTTATCCCCTAATTCTACTGACTATCAAAAATTCTTCGACTATCTTACTTCTACGATGGAACACATTCTGTCCATTTCTCCTTTCTCTGAAATCTCCATTCTTGGAGATTTCAATGTTCACCACCACCTTTGGCCCTCCTCTCCTTTCACGGATCCACCTGGTGAACAAGCCTACGTCTTTTCTCTCCTTAATGACCTTGAGCAGCATGTACAGCACCCTACCCGTATCCCTGACCGCCTTGGAGAGAGCTCCAACATACTTGACCTCTTCCTCACAACTAATCCTACTGCTTACTCTGTTAATCTTTTCTCTCCGTTGGGCTCCTCCGATCACAACCTTATCACCTTAACCTGTCCTATTACTCCGGAATGGACTGTGGACCCTCCAGGGAAACGTCGTCTGTGGCATTTTGGAGCTGCAGACTGGGAGGCCCTCAGGCAGTACTTCTTTGATTTTCCCTGGAATGATTATTGCTTCCATGGCCGTGAGCCGTCTGAGTGTGCCTTGCGCATTACGGAGGTTATTCTCTCGGGCATGGAAGCATACATTCCTTTCTCATATCCTTTGACTAACACAAGAAAGCCTTGGTTTAATCACGCTTGTTCTAATGCTGTCCGCAACAAGGAGAAGGCCTACAAAAGGTACCGAGCCAACCCACCCCTGAATCACATCATCTTTACGTTTCTGCCCGGAATCGTGCTAAGTCTGTTCTTCGCTCTACTAAAAATAATTTCATCCATACTAAAAGCTCTCAACTCTCTAGCTCGAATTCTTCCCGCTCCTTCTGGCACCTTGCCAAAAATCTTTCTAACAACTTTACCTCATCATCCTTCCCTCCTCTTTTCTACTCTGATGGTTCTGTAGCTATTTCTTCTACTGATAAAGCAGATCTCTTCGCACAGACTTTCTCCTCCAATTCCACCTTAGACGATTCCGGTGCTGTTCCTGCATCACTTCCCCCCTCTGACTTCCTCATGGCTGACATTAAAATTTCTTCATTGGATGTATTTTCTGCCATCACTGGCCTCAGTACTAACAAGGCATATGGGCCTGATGGGGTCCCTCCTGTTGTTCTCAAGAACTGTGCTTCTGAGCTTACACCCTGCCTAGGCAAACTCTTTCGCCTTTGTCTGTCAACTTGTACCTTTCCTTCTTGCTGGAAGTTTGCTCTCATTCAGCCAGTCCCAAAGAAGGGTGACCATTCCCAACCCTCCAACTATCGTCCAATTGCTTTAACGTCCTGTATTTCAAAAGTTTTCGAGTCAATTCTTAATAGAAAAATTTTAAGGCATCTTTCCTATCACAACCTTCTTTCCGATCGCCAGTATGGGTTCCGTCAGGGACGCTCCACTGGCGATCTTCTCACCTACCTTTCAGACTCCTGGTCATTCTCCTTTCGGGACTTTGGCGAAAGCTTTGCCATTGCACTTGACATCTCAAAGGCTTTCGATCGAGTCTGGCATAAATCTTTAATTTCCAAACAGCCCTCCTACGGTTTCTATCCTTCTATCTGTGCCTTCATCGCTAGCTTCCTTTCTGGTCGTTCTATAGCCGCTGTTGTAGACGGCCATTGTTCTTCTCCTAGATCTATCAACAGTGGTGTTCCTCAGGGCTCTGTCCTATCACCAACTCTCTTCCTTTTATTCATCAATGATCTTCTAAGCTGTACATCTAACCCTATCCACTCATGTGCTGATGACTCCACCCTTCACCTTTCCATTCGGTTCCTGCAACGCCCATCTCAGCAGTTACTTCAAAAAACAAGGGATGAGGCTATGGCACACCTAATGTCTGACTTGGCTCGTATCTCTGACTGGGGTAAATATAATATGGTTGTCTTTAATGCATCTAAGACTCAGTTCTTACACCTATCAACCCGACAAAATCTTCCACAGGTATACCCACTAATGTTTAATAATATTCAGCTTAATCCTGCATCATCCTTGAACATGCTTGGGGTTTCATTTACTCGGGACTTATCTTGGAAAGATCATATTACATCTCTTGTAAAATCTGCTTCCAAGAGATTGGGTGTGCTAAGCCGACTCCGCTCTTTCTTTACCCCTGCACAATTGTTGACTCTATACAGGGGTTTTATCCGCCCCTGTGTGGAGTACAACTCTCATGTGTGGGGAGGCTCCCCACATACAGCTCTTCTCAATAGGGTGGAGTCAAAGGCTTTTCGTCTCATTAACTCTCCTCCTCTTACTGACTCCCTTCAACCTCTGTCTCTTCGCCGCACTGTTGCATCTTTATCTCTTTTCTATCACTACTTTAATGGTCACTGCTCCTCTGAACTGTCTGCTTGCATTCCTCCACCTCTACGACGGGCGCATAGCACCCGTCTGGCAGCAAACTCTCATCCCTTTTCTGTCCAACTCTCTAATGCAAGAGTTAACCGTTACTCCCAGTCTTTCATTTATGCAACAGGTCAGCTCTGGAACGGTCTCCCTCTGTCTGTATTTCCTGCTGCCTATGATCTCCAGTCTTTCAAACGCAGTGTGTCCAGGCATCTCAGAATGATCGGATCTTGAATTTGGCTCTCTATTGTATTATGTTTTTCTCTTGGAGGGAACTGTTACTGCGGGCTCATGGCCTTTGGTTCCTTCTTCCTCGCAGAAAAAAAAAAAACACACACACACATTTACAATATCTGTTGCAATCTGACGGTGCTCCGGGTTGTCAATCACACAATAATGTTTTCACGAAATCAACTACGAATATTCCTTCTATATATGAGACTCTGCTTCAAAGATTTGAGTCATCCTCTAGTACGAATCGCGCGCGCACACACACACACACACACACACACACATACATACACACACACACACACACACACACACACACACACACACACACACACGCACACACACACACACACACACACACACATACACACACGCTGCATAGTTACACAAATTTACGCATACCCATAGACCTACAACAAAATGTCAATGCATAGCCATTCGATGAGGACTACAGTTCTGTTATTTACTGAATCAGGTACCACTTGGCCCTTCATCGTATCCTTCATCCTAATCACAGTAATAATAACATCAGCATGTGGGATTATGTTACTTTACAGCAAACGGTTAGACCGCTAGTCCGATGAGGAATAATTTTGTTCGGCCGCTGCAGTAATGCCTAGAGCAAATTAAGTCTTCTATGGCTCGCATGTAAGTCTTAGATTCGTGTGTGGTAAATGCGAAGTTGTTTTCTGTGAGGACAAGCAGCATACAAAGGTCGCAACACCCATACAGTCTGCTAGCAATACACAACTTTTTGGCCTTGTGTCACTAACACTGGAAACTGCTGGGTGTATTTCACCTACCAATTTAAACCACAGAGAACTTGCTCCTATTCGTATGGTATGATGCTGTCCACCTGATTTGCAGTAAATACAGTATGTACATAAAATGTGTACTCAAAGCGTGTAGATGTTTCGTTCATGTTCTGGGATTTGTTGGTTGGCGCTACGGTGAAGTGGCAACAAAGGCTGCTGGTGGTTGGGAGTGAGTGACAGACAGTAAAAGATATGGTAAATGTGGGTGAAATAGTTTCATACAGATGTAATGTGAATATTATTAACTTAATATTAATATGAATGTATTACCATAATTCAATAAAATTATACTCACTTGGCTTTTTTCATTCTTCTGCCTTTCTTAACATCGCATTGCTTCACGTTCGTATGTTATAGTAACACATTATAACACATTACTCCATGGTATATTATTAACGCTAATGATAACGCACGTCATGTAGACATGGACACAACGTAATATCGCCAGCCACGATTGTTACAAACCTACCCGCAACGTTTAGACAGGGGATGGGTAGAGAGAGGTGGAGTCACGGAGTGGGGCGGGGTAGAGGTGGGGGGGAGTGGGGAAGGTCGTGTTCGTTCACCTGGTCTATCCTTCCTTTGGCTTCAGATGCTAGGGGGGGCTACCGATTACTGCTTTCGGGTGTACATGCGCGACTCGCGAGGTACTTTCGTATGTCTCTGCCATGGACATGCGGCAATTTACCTCGTAAAGGAGATAGGTATTTTTATCCGTAACTCCAAGAAGACGGTTTGAGTTTCTGAAGTATTTCTGTGTGTGGACCACGTCCCGGTTTGGGGTGGCAGAGCTCAAAAATCCTCTCCTCGAAGTAACCTACCTGTCACGCTAGGCGGTGCAAACCGTATGCTATGTATTCAGACAAATTAACACACACACACACACACACACACACACACACACACACACACACGATAATGAAGGATGCTTAAGCTGGAATGGCAAGCAATCTTCAAAATACTAGGAGCAGGTGCATTACAAATAGTTTTCATCCATCACAGGGTAGGGCAGAAAGACTATCCCTGACCTCACTCTGCCAGCCCGTTATTGACCTCCTACACACTATTAGTAGCATCCTTTTTTATGAGCATTTTTTTTTTATTACCTTTTCCCTAAACAGATCATCATTTTATTGATGGTCTACCGGCAGACATTGTTTTCACACACACACACACACACACACACACACACACACACACACACACGCACACGCACACGCACACGCACACGCACACACACACACACACACACACAATAATGGCAAATGAAGGATGGGTGGAACAAAGAACCCACAGAATATGAAGAAAAGGTGTGTTGTGAAAAAGATCACATCCTCCCAGTCCCGCAACAAAGTAGCGGGTGCACGCTAGACATCACACACACCTCTGCACGTCGAATAAATTCCATTGCTTACTTTCACTTCCAAGCTAGGCAATCTTTTGTATAAAAAACCTTTTAATGTGTTTTTTTTTTCCTTATTCCATCCCACACATGTCACTAACCCAAACACACCAACTGACACCCTCTTACCTAATACTCACACAACCCCTCCTGACCCCAACCATAACCCAGACGCGCCTCCACCTCGAAATACCCCACACGCTCCCATCTCCCAACAACTAGGCCTTATCTGGTATTTGTCCCCAATACGTGAGGAGGCGAGATGAAGTAAGGTGCAGCGGCCTGGGACTCTGCTACACCTGGACTGAGTTCAAACCTTCACCCTTGTTTCCGGTTCGTCTCCTTTTCTTTCTTTCCATTTTTATAATTAAACATTTACCACGTTGAGTACACCGCTTCCCGTCCGATCAGCGAAGTTAAGCAACGTTGGGTCTGGTTAGTACTTGGATGGGTGACCGCCTGGGAACACCAGATGCTGTTGGCATCCCTATGTGTCAAGTGGGGTTGGTGGAGGATTAATGCCCCTCCCTGTAAAACAATTAACTCTAAGCCGTTGGCCACCCCGTCTGGGATACATGGCGTCTGGCAATGAATGAATGAACGTGAACATGAGGAAGAACTTTTTGTTGAAACGGGACCTAGAGGTTACACTCTACCATGTGGGTAGTATTAGTAGGGGATGATGAAGATGATGATGATGATGATGGTGATGACATGATGAACGATAGTAACGGAGTACGTGTTGTTGACTTCACACACACTGTATCCCCCGATATCACTGACAACGAAAACAAATGGCGATTACATCGTAGTAACATTTTAGTACCAGAAGAAAACGCTCCAAATCTCTCTCTCTCTCTCTCTCTCTCTCTCTCTCTATTAGGCAGAAGAGTTTTTCAAATATGACAAATATACATTGCAGCTGTTTTATCACCGCCTCTACTGCAGCTTGACCTTGCATCTGCGAAAATACAACACACGCGCGAATGCCAAATGCCACATAACCACAACAAAAGTATATCTTGTCGGCAGACCGCCTTCTCTAGCCATCTAAATGCTGCATGTTGAGGTACCGTAACTAGGAAACAATATAGTTCACACGCATTTACAGAACAACTCGTTATTTCATTCTACCACTGGGTTTTACATACATTAAGAACCATTGTAAGAAAACACACAGTAGCTCTTTAACCTACTTTAATAAGACGCCAAGCAATATTTCCTGTATTAAAAACAGAAGAGATGGTAACTTCAACGGGTGTTCACGGAAGAAAGCGAGATTTTGAAAGACACTATTGTGTTCCTCTTAAATATATGGTACATACACAAAACCACCACCAAAGAACACCTCGTCCCATAACACATGTATGAACACGCATCTCATTGTATCTCTAGATATATACCGAAAATATTGTTGACAACAGTGCTAATCACAACCCCGTACCCTCTCTCTCTCTCCCACACTCCCTCCCTTTGGAACAGTATCACCACTGCCACGTGTCATGCTGGGTCACCTCAGAAGCCTAGTTGGTGGCCCCTCCAACACCCGTTGGCCAGGCCTACAACAGGCTTCTGTGGCATGATCCCAGTCCCAGAGTCCTGTTTTTGATACAAAGAGATAAGAATAAAAAAAAAAAAAAAAAAAAATTCCATTCATTCACAGGCTCAGTACCACCAAACTAGTGATGTAACAAGGTGGACGAATTTCCCAGCCGGACACCGTCTCCATTTATTACATCCCCTAGCCCATGTCTGATACCTCCAACTCTGATTGTTTTTTTGTTTTTTTAACATTATTTTTTTCCCCAACTTAGCACCATTTCGCTGTGAATACATCAATAGACCTAACATGTGACAGCATGATACAACTGCAAGGTCTGGTGTCAACTGAGTGTATGCACGAACGAAATTGCGAAAAATGACGTAATACCAATGTCGTTTTTTTTTTTTTTTTTTCCCCACAGATGCTCCTATTATCCTTCCAAAAAACAGTTGTGTCGATGACTTTTTAACTGTATGACCAAACATGATGCAATAGGGGAAGGGGGGGGATAAGCACCCCATATGCTCGAACGTGATTCTACATACGTAATGCAACCTTATCCCTGGGTGGGAACGTTTCATGATGAAGCTACTCCATCTTACATTTTGAAAATGAATGGGAGCTCGTGCAACAAAGGAATGCTTGAGGGAGTGAGGACGAGATACGTTTAGGGTATGAATGTTATAGGTGGGAACGTTACTTAACGAAGCTACTCCAATTTACAAATCAAATTGATATGGGAGGGCTTTGCATCAATGGGGTGTTTGAGAGGGTGAGGGGTGGGGAAGTATACATTTCGCATACGAACGTTATGGGTGGATGGGTCGGAATTGCATGCATTGGGTACGAACGCTGGGGGGAGCTGCATTCTTTGGTACGACCAATATGGGGGGAAGAAGGGCCTCCATGCTTTGGGTACGACAGTAATACGAGCCGCCGCGGAAGAAAAGCATCTACTCACATGCTGCCGAGATTTCTTCTGTGAATATCTTGCACGTCTTCCACCTCTTCCATTTGCTTGGAATCATATTTCCTCAACTGATCCTGGACTTACCTCTTCTTTTAAATTTTTTTTTCTCCATCCTTCAGCAGCCTTTCTACTTTCTTGCAGGAACTATTTCCTGTTTACCCAAAGCTTTTGCGTTTGTACCTTGGACAGTATCACGTTTTGACAAGACAGTTAATCCAGCAACCTCTATACACTCTCGTGTCCAACACACACACACACACACACACACACACACACACAAAGGTTAGTACGGTATTATAATTGCCATAATAATGGCATGTCTATAAAACTCTTACCTCCGAAAAAATATTTTGCTTGAAGCTCAGAATATAGTATTGCAACTGAGACAGTTATCATGATTACAGTCATCATCATCAGCCGTTGAGTGTTCACTAAAGGACCGACCTATCCCTACCGAGGCAGGGAAATACAGCCAATGTATATCTACCCAATGGCTTAGGCTGTCTGGTAGAGACTGTATGTAGGGTGAGAAGTTCTTGTTAGTGTGATTGTAATGTTGGAGTGGCGTTGGATGTGTATGTAGTCTGTGAACCAAGTGTAATCGGCCCGCCTCAAACCGACTGGATGGAAGCATACTAATATGCGACACTGGTTCACCCACAGCACCCCTATGTCCGCCAAAGTGGTAAGTGGCTCGATGAACGCTTCCCAAAGTTTCCACAACGCTGGCGGGAGGCGAACTCGCGTCCACCAGCGTACGAGGCGCACACTTTACCACTGTACCACAGAGGCTCCAATCACAGTTCAATTAATCTAATATCAGATAAGCCCTCAAATGATTTTACTTAACTTTGCCTAGACACCTAGCACTGAGGGAATTACCAATGACTATCTCACATTTAAAGTTAGAAAAGGCACTTTTGTGCTAAAAAAAAAAAAAAAAAAGGTTAATAGAAAGATTACTAACCCATTGAGGCTGTGACACCCAAAGCTTGGGTTGTTGATATGTGTGTGGACAGGCTTGATGAGTATTTAGCAATATCCTTGTAGTGCAGCCCATTGTAATATGCATTTTTATATAAATCAGTATTAAAATAATAATATGAGATTCTTAACAGATTTCCGTAGGTGCGGTCAACGATATGCTTGTAGGAGTTGTATTACGAACACACTGTGACCTACATCTAAAAAGAAGTCAGCTAGTATGTGTAAATCTTTGGTTTAGTGATAGTATATTCTAGCTAGCGTAATGGATATTTACTGCAAAACCTCACCCGATCCCTGGGTGGAAAGAGAGGTCAGGGTGATGATGATGATGATGACGGTGATGGCACATTGGAGGAGTAGACTGTAGCACCAGTCGAGCAGGGCAGTACTCCCGAGGTGGATGGAAAGCTGATGACAGGGAGTGCTGGAGCTCCCGTTTCATCAGCCCTCAGGACTAGTTCCTGACCATTGCCCTTTGCTGAACTTTTTCAGTGTCTCAGTTACAGAGAGTAGGCCAGCATGCTCTCTTACACATATTTCTCTAACTATCTACATCAAACTACATGCACAGTACTCACTACACTTCCTTTTCCAAAAAAAAATAAAAAAAATATGGCGTCTCATCACCCAGCCTTGGAGTCCCCAGGGGGGGGGGGAACCATAAATGCCCCCACCTTCCGCCCCTTTCCCGGTGACGACTCGAAGTGCCTGGAACCACTGTCTGACTCTCTTCTTCTGCAACATTCGCGGCCTTTCCTCTAACTTTCGGTCTGTTGAGCACCACCTCTCTTCCTCTAAACCTCACCTTCTTTTTCTAACTGAGACTCAGCTGTCTGAGGCAACTGACAGCAAACCTTTTTCTGTATCCTCCTACTTTCTCTATGCTCATTTCAAAGCCAAAGGTGGCTGTCGTGTATACATATACGCAACGACTCATCTTGCTCTCGTGTTCCTGAACTAGATTCTTCTGAATTCTCTACACTCTGGCTTTGGCTTTCCTGTCATTGACTAAATATATCTGTGCTGTTTACTTATCACCTAATTCTACTATCAAAAATTCTTCGATTATCTTACTTCTATGATGGAACACATTCTATCCATTTCTCCTTTCTCTGAAATCTCCATTCTAGGAGATTTCATTGTTCGCCACCACCTTTGGCCCTCCTCTCCTTTCACTGATCCACCTGGTGAATAAGTCTACATCTTTTCTATCCTTAATGACCTAGAGCAGCTTGTACAGCACCCTTCCCGTATCCCAGACCACCTTGGAGAGAGCTCCAACATACTTGACCTCTTCCTTACAACTAATCCTTCTGCTTACACTGTTAATCTTTTCTCTCCGTTGGGCTCCTCCGATCACAAACTTATCACCTTAACCTGTCCTATCACTCCGGTACGCCTATGGACCCTCCAGGGAAACGTCGTCTCTGGCATTTTGGAGCCGCGGACTGGGAGGCCCTCAGGCAGCACTTCTTTGATTTTCCATGGAATGATTACTGCTTCCATGGCCGGGAGCCAGCTGAGTGTGCCTTGCGCATTACAGAGGTTATTCTCTCGGGCATGGAAGCATACATTCCTTTCTCATATCCTTTGACTAATGCAAGAAAGCCTTGGTTTAATCACGCATGTTCTAATGCTGTCCGCAACAAGGAGAGGGCCTACAAAAGGTACCGAAGCCAACCCACCCCTGAATCACATCATCTTTACGTTTCTGCCCGGAATCGTGCTAAGTCTGTTCTTCGCTCTGCTAGAAATAATTTCATCCATACTAAATGCTCTCAACTCTCCAACTCAAATTCTTCCCGCTCCTTCTGGCACCTTGCCAAAAACCTTTCTAACAACTTTACCTCATCATCCTTCCCTCCTCTTTTCTACTCTGATGGTTCTGCAGCTATTTCTTCTACTGATAAAGCAAATCTCTTCACACAGACTTTCTCCTCCAATTCCACCTTAGACGATTCCGGTGCTGTTCCTGCATCACTTCCCGCCTCTGACTTCCTCATGGCTGACATTAAAATTTCTTCAGCTGATGTATTTTCTGCCATCACTGGCCTCAATATTAACAAGGCATATGGGCCTGATGGAGTCCCTCCTGTTGTTCTCAAGAACTGTGCTTCTGTGCTTACACCCTGCCTAGGCAAACTCTTTTGCCTTTGTCTGTCAACTTGTACCTTTCTTTCTCACTGGAAATTTGCTCTCATTCAGCCAGTCCCAAAGAAGGGTGACCACTCCCAACCCTCCAACTATCGTCCAATTGCTTTAACGTCCTGTATTTCAAAAGTTTTCGAGTCAATTCTCAATAGAAAAATTTTAAGGCATCTTTCGTATCACAACGTTTTTTCTGATCGTCAGTACAGGTTCCGTCAGGGACGCTCCACTGGCGATCTTGTCACCTACTTTTCAGACTCCTGGTCATCCTCCTTTCGGGACTTTGGCGAAAGCTTTGCCATTGCACTTGACATCTCAAAGGTTTTCGATCGAGTCTGGCATAAATCTTTAATTTCCAAACTGCCCTCTTACAGTTTCTATCCTTCTATCTGTGCCTTCATCGCTAGCTTCCTTTCTGGTCATTCTATAGCCGCTGTTGTAGACGGCCATCGTTCTTCTCCTAGATCTATCAACAGTGATGTTCCTCAGGGCTCTGTCCTATCACCAACTCTCTTCCTTTTATTCATCAATGACCTTCTAAGCTGTACATCTAACCCTATCCACTCATACGCTGATGACTCCACCCTTCACCTTTCCATTCGATTCCCGCAACGTCCATCTCAGCAGTTACTTCAACAAACAAGGGATGAGGATATGGCACACCTAATGTCTGACTTGGCTCGTATCTCTGACAGGGGTAAAAATAATCTTGTTGTTTTTAATGCATGTAAGACTCAGTTCTTACACCTATCAACCCGTCAAAATCTTCCACAGGTATACCCAGTAAGATTTAATAATATTCAGCTTAATCCTGCATCATCCTTGAAGATGCTTGGGGTTTCATTTACTCGTGACTTATCTTGGAAAGTTCATATTATATCTCTTGTAAAATCTGCTTCCAAGAGATTGGGTGTGCTAAGCTGACTCCGTTCTTTCTTTACCCCTGCACAATTGTTGATTCTATACAGGGATACCCCTGTGTGGAGTACAACTCTCATGTGTGGGGAGGCTCCCCACATACAGCTCTTCTCAATAGGGTGGAGTCAATGGCTTTTCATCTCATTAACCCTCCTCCTCTTACTGACTCCCTTCAACCTCTGTCTCTGTGCTGCACTGTAGAATCTTTATCTCTTTTCTATCGCTGCTTTAATGGTCACTGCTCCTCTGAACTGTCTGCATGCATTCCTCCACCTCTACGACGGGCGCATAGCACCCGTCTAGCAACAAACTCTCATCCCTTTTCTGTCCAACTCTCTAATGCAAGAGTAACCGTTACTCTCAGTCCTTCATTTATGCAACAGGTCAGCTCTGGAACTGTCTCCCTCTGTCTGTATTTCCTGCTGCCTATGATCTCCAGTCTTTCAAACGCAGTGTGTCCAGGCATCTCGAAATGAATGGATCTTGTATTTGGCTCTCTCTTGTATTTTGTTTTTCTCTTGGAGCGAACTGTTATTGCAGACTCATGGCCTTTCATTCCTTCTTCCTCGCATAAAAAAAAAAACACACGAGAAAAATTCATTTATAAGCAATGAAAGGTTTCCCCAGACTTTATATTCTGTCTGGAATACAATATTCATGTTGTAGGGGTTGGCTGAAGCCTTCAGTAACTATAATAATACAGTGCGTCTTTACAGGTGTGAAGGAAATTATCTAGTAGGAGTATGGTGAAAGCAAAGAAACATGCAATCGTACTGAATAATGTTATTACCGTTATGGTCCCAGGCTCATCTTACGTAAAACAGATTGACTGCAGATTAGACTTGCTCTTTTCCTGTTTCCTACCTTCACTACGTAGGACAAAATGAGGTGTTGACGCTCCTCTGTTCCGTTATATTAGAGCCACCTCGTGAAGGGGTCCCTTTCCAACACCGAAATGGGTTAAGAAAAATGGCAGATCTCCAGGTAAACAATTACAACTCAGGACAAAAATTCGTGGTACAGTGTAATCTGCCACTAGAGGTGAGGTTAATCGCACACGTCCACCCCCCCCCCCCAACGCCCCCTCGTTACCCCCACCAAAACGCTATGTTTGGTGGATGGATCGGTGATATGAAGCTTCGCTCACTCTCCTGTCGTGCTGCATGTAATGTTACTTTCATTTATCTTACCTAAACCATTAGGTGTATTATCAAGTGCACAGATCCATCATCAGTTCCATGAGAATTATATCGAATTGTTGGCAGATTTCATGCAATGACGCAAATGTATAGAGTTTGGTTTCCAAACATTTATCCAATGTGTTCTAAGTGACAGACTAAAATCCAAGCAGCAGTGACAAGATATATGGCCACGTAAGTCCCTTTCCTACCTTGTCATCAAAACAGCCACATATCCACCAACCAACTCATCCACCTACCCACTCAACCCATCCAACGAAAGCCACCGACCTCACCCCGACCACCCACCTAGCCCTCCGATCCTTACCCATCCACCCTGCTAACCCACGAATGCCATCCACGAAGCTCACCCAACAATGTCACTCAACACATTCACTCATTCACCTCTCCACCCTGAACCCACCCAGCCATCCAACCCAACTACCCACCCAGAGCATCCCAACCACGCAGTCGTCTCAGCCACCCTGGCGACCCACTCTGAACACTCATCCCGACAACCTATCTTGCCCACCGACCCCTACCACCCACCCTTCCCACCATGAATTCCACCCACCCTGCTCACCCAATAATGCCATCCATCGCATCCACCCACACAACCCTCCCACCTCTCCCTGAACATTCACCCACCATGCCCAACCACACATCCTGTCCACCCAATCCTCCTACCGACCCACCCGCCCATCCACATGCCCTACCACCCTTCTTACCCAATCCTATTCACTAAACCATCCCATTCACCCATTCGAACCCTACTCATCCACCAAACTCATCCTATCCAAACCTAACTTACCGACCCCTCCTCAACCACCCACATATTCAGCCACTCACCCACCCAGCCCACCAAACGCATCCTTTCACTAACCTATCTACCCTTACAAACCACCCAAGGCCACTCCACACAAAACACCCAACAACCCCCTTCCCCCCCACCTTTACCACTGTCCACCCACCCTGCCGATGCACCGAACTACCACACCCAGGTGATACACACACACACACACACACACACACACACACACACACACACACACACACACACACACACACACAGATGCAGAGGGGTGGGAAAGGAACAAGGAAGGATTTGGGAACGGTGAAGGGAACGGATGAGATGTGGAAGGCTAGCTTCACACGAGCGGTTTTTTCCCGCGCGGTTTTCCCGCACGGTTTAGAAATCAATGAAGTTCAATGAGGCCCTTCACACGCTGCCCGCGCGGCTTAATTCCCACGCGGCAATGATTTACCAGCCGCGCGCACTGCCAACCTGCGCGGCGGCGGGTGGTTTGGAATACTCTAGAAGTCTATGGAGCCCTTCAGACGGGTTTTTTTTCCCCGAGCGGCAGTAGTGGTTCATCTGTCGCAGAGGTGGTGTGCTCCTCTTCTGCTGTCATTTTTCAATCAGGAATGCATTTTTACGTATTAATAAGAATAGATTCTGTCATAATTATATGGATATAGATTAATTCATTTACTTATTTTTTTACTATTCATGTGGGTATATACTCGCATTACTCCCACTTTCCATGTTCAACGGAATTACTTTCTCATGCAGAACCATTGCAAATCAGTTCCACTTCCCGTTTACCTATATAAAGGCAAATAAAGTTACTGTGCTACATATTACTTTTTCATTTACCTTACACTTACATTTACCTCACAGTCAGTGCAACAGCTTCTTCAGGAGAAATGGATGATCTCATAACTGTGTCTTGTCTTATGATACCATCTTTCAGTTTGCTCACAAGTTCTTCAAATGTAAGCGATGACATGCGAAAATAATTGAAGAACTTTTCTTCATCAGGTTTCAGCTCGGAATATATCGTGTAGAATGCTCCTTGAAGGAGCCTAGAGCTGTTTATTGGGTGGGTCCACCATTTACGTTGTCTCTTCTTTTTTAACACCTTGTTCATTAAGTACACATAAATCACTCTCTTCTTTACGTCCTCCATCTCGAGCAAACTCCGACAAACTGAGAGGTATTCTGTGCACTGCTGCATACGAACCGCAGGGGAAAAAAACGCTTGTGTGAAGACATGCCTCTTGTACACCCACCCGCGCGGCCATACTACCGCGCGGGAAGAAAACGCTCGTGTGAAGCGAGCCGAAGTGTCTAATATTGTTCTAATAGCAGCTTGCACAGTATACTGACTCGTATCTTCGACATACACTCTTTAATTCAGCTATATGATGGGTGTATTTCCATTAGGATTCCATGATATGCTATCCAATTGGCAATAGTTGTACTGAGCGAATACTTTGGTAAGATATTAAACATCATAAGTGCTAGTTTCAGTATTACTTGCTGTCCATACTGTTCAAGGATTATACAGTCAATCATCAAACAGCAATTCGTAAAACTTGGGGCCAATCTTCCTCGGGGATAAACAACCACTGAGGATGATCAGTGAGTGAAGTCGTTGTGAACTATTGTGTGTGTGTAATTCACCGGGTCGGTCAGGATCACTTGATGGTCGTGATCGTCAGCTTTTACCCTCCCGGAAGGGAGCTGAGAGCTCATAGTGTCCGATCTAAGGGCAAGGCTGTGACCTTCACACACGCACACACCCATCCCCTTGCTCAAGGGGGACAGTAACCACCCACTTCGTCAGTGAAACTTTTCGCAACCTGAGCGAGGCGCAAACTCCCGTCCACCAGTTGGCAAGCGAGAATGTTACCACTGCACCAGAGAGAGAGAGAGAGTGTGTGTGTGTGTGTGTGTGTGTGTGTGTGTGTGTGTGTGTGTGTGTGTGTGCGTGCGTGCTTTATGGATGTGATTCTCGGCATAAAAAAATGAATACTTTTTTTAAGGTCTAATAATCCATTCAGGCATCTATAGATGCCCTCGCACATCCTCACATGCAACCACATGGGCATTAAACAGTGATACCATTTTTTCATGTTCACGTTTATTTCTTCCTTTTAAAATAAGCATCTCACATGCCACCACTTGAACACTAATATCCTGATCCCTTAACACTAGAATGCCCAGGCTTTCAAATCACCTTGCATGCAGGGCCAGAGTCAGTTTGACTCCTTACCAGTGTTTCGCCTTTCTTGCTGTTCACTAACAATGAATACTCATATTTCAATCTTAACTGACTTCTTATGTTTACAGTGTGTTAGTTGGTTGTAATCTGTTGTGCATTATACATATAATACTGATATATATCAAACAATGGATGTCAAAAATAAAGCTAAGCATACTGGATCATAGCCCCTTTATTTTTGCGAACTGCAGGCAGTATCACAATGTAATAAACAGAATCAGGATGTTGCAAGAAAAATGCTTCAAAATTATTTGAGACTAATTATAATGAACAAAAACTCAAGTTTTTCTACTCATTATTGCATTTTTTACATGTGCGTCAAACCTCAGATGTGCAAGTTCCACACAACGATTTTTTGCAATGAAGATAGATATCGACAGTTCGGTTCTTCTTACAGAGTATCTTCACTTGGCAGTACTTTTTTTGTTCTATTTGTTGCTGTGTATCCTTTCCTTGAGCTTCGTTGTGAGTGGCCTTTCTTGACTGCATATACTGTATGGCTCAGCCTGCTCTTCTGCCAGATTTTGGAGGAATATTCTTCTGGAAATTTTCTCCTCATTGATTTCCTTGTAAGGGATCCATGCATTTACAGCGGCTAGATCCAAAAGTATTTTTGAACTACTGAACAGGCCACCGTCTTGTGCTTGTGAGAGTGTAATGTACAGAGATAGCGACAAAGCAGCTTCGTTGTGTTATATTCTGGTTCGTTTTACTTAAGATGTGCAACATAACGATATACTACTTTTGGATTTTCTTACAAATAATGAGGTATAAATGAAATCATTCACACTACTATTCACTCCAATGATTTCACAATGAACTCCAGAACGATTGAACAACTTCAAGTAAATTGATATTAACTGAAAACAGCACTTCAAATCAATATATCAAAAGGGAATCAAAATGTCTCCCCTGGGCATCCGCGGAAATTTTAAAAAAATCAGCTAAAAATATGACAGTAGCAAATCCTCCTACATGTGTTTGTGTAAAGCCATTGAAATCATTACAAGTCACCGAAGAACATCGGTCAAGTTAAAGAAACAGAAAAGCAAAAGCCGTTAAAAGAGCTTGAAGGAGTCAAAATGACGCCTTCAGGCACTCTAGTGTTAAATACTCGCTGATATGATTAACGACAAAACTTTAACCTACACCACATCCCCCAGGAAGCCTCTTCACGAGATCCAGTACTCCCTGCAGCAGATGGCGTGGCGCACTTTCACATGCCGCCAGGTGCTGGAGAGGGACATCTTCAGGTAATGGCCCACAGAGAACCGGACGGCTTCAGTGCTGGGTTATACAAACGTCCCTCATAGCCATCACTCTCCCGCGAAAGGAGTATGGTGGACTTCAGGAGAAAAGCAAGCTATGTGTCTGCGCTTCAGATATACCTGGGGCCACAACAACAACAACGACAACAGCCACAACAATAGCATGGTACTATTGAGTGAAGCGATAGACGTAAAGTGACGAGACAGAGATAAGTAATATGAAGCAATGCAAGACACAGTAAAGATAAGGTAAGTGACTATCGATGTTGCACTTTAACTTTCAGAGGAGGCTTCGCAACAACTATTATTTTACACATTACACCTTAATTCTCTTATATGCTATTTACATTCTTTTAATATCCACGTAACTTACATCAGCAACATACAGTGGAATGAAGCGTAATGTACAGAAAAAGCTGCTAAGGAAGGGGCGTTACGAAATCTCCAAGCCACTAACATACCTGGCATGCAAAGGACGAGCAGGAGCGGCACCCAGATCCAGGGGAAAATTGATGGCAGCGGTGGTAGTCGTGGTGGTAGTGCTTCTCCCACTGACATCACTCCTGGGATAGTAATGATGGTGCTAGTAAAATCAGCATAGTATTATTATTATTATTATTATTATTATTATTGTAGTAGAAGTTGTAATAGTAGTAGCAAAGAGTATAGAGGAAGATAAGAGGGGACAGACGCACCATCCCCGTGTAACTCCGAGTGACAGTGTCGCCACAACCGGCGGACGCGGAAACAGAGCTGGAGATGGAGAATGTAAACATCATGCCGGGCAATCAGGTCTGTGCCGCTATTAACTGCAGAAATTCTAGGCAAAATAGGCCGGGATTATCTTTTTTTCGATTCCCAAGGGACAAGGAAAGGTGAGTGATATATTGACAATCACATCTAAACTAAGTTCACGCTGAAATGTTGATCGGGTTGGTTATTCTCATTGTTACTTTGGTATTTAATTCACCGTGATTTATCTACACACTACAAGTGGTTACTGAGCGTTGTTCTAGAGTATCAGGCTCTTTCTATGTTGCACATGCTATGTAATTTCTCAGTGTTTTATCTATAGACTACTATAGTTTAAGAGGTCAAGGAGAGGAGGGTAGATCTGGGGAGAACATCCGAGTCTCTGCTAAGAAGTTGTGTTCTTTGTGCCAAGCACTTCGAAGACAACCAGTTCATGAACTCGGACATAAAAAGGTGAAAACACGGTTCCTGATTTAGTCTAAAAGCAAGCTTTTATCAGCCAGCTACACTTGTTTCACATGTTTTTATCAGCTTTTATCAGCCAGCTACATTTGTCTCGCATGCTTTCATCACCCAACTACATTTGTCTCACATGCTTTTATCAGCAAACTACATTTGTCTCGCATGCTTTTATCAACTAGCTACGTTTGTCTCATATGCTTTTACCAGCCAGCTTTTTATCAGCCAGCTACACTACTCTCACATGCTTTTGTCAACTTTTATCAGTCAGCTACACTTGTCTCATATGCATGGAAGACCTCTTTTACTTTTGCAATTGAAAATTTTTTAAATTTAGTTGTAGGGGAGAGAGAGAGAGAGAGAGAGAGAGAGAGAGAGAGAGAGAGAGAGAGAGAGAGAGAGGATTTGATAAAAGAACAAAAAAATCCTTGGATTAAACCATTGGTTTAAAGCTACCAACCCTGTATATACATTTGTAAGGTTTGGCATTACAGCCCCCTTCCAAAAAGTTGCAGTTATTTTTTTCTATTGTACAAAAAATACATTGTTGGTACAATAATTCCTCATATGCAGCAAATGTGCTTTGATTAATATTGACATTGACATTATCATTGTTCCATGATTGTTAATATGGAAAGGTTGAAGTATTTAACAGAATAATTTGTACCAAGAGATAAACTTCAACTACTGGTATATATTCATCACTATTATATATTTCTTTTTCTAGTAATTAACTGGTAACCCTCCCTTTCTCCCTCTTCTTTATCATTCTCTTTCTCTCTCTCTGGGGGTCATCCCTATGCTGCCAAGGATAGGTTAGGTTAGTTTAGGTTAGGTTAAAAAGTTAGGTTAGAAGAATAGGTTAAGGTAGGTTATGTTAGGATATAAAACTGGGGAACATAGATATGCTCCCTCTGTCTGCATTCATAGCTATACATGCAGACAGAACAGTTATTTTCTTAAAATTACACTAATGCTGCTCCAGATACTGTTATTACTTATTTGCAGTGGAGAGTTTCAATTTGTTTATAGAATGGCCTGATATACCTCATTTATTTACTCCCTAAGTCTCAGCCTTTTGAATGACACTTGATTTAGTGCCAGGAGTTTTAAATAAAGATATAAACCACAGTCAGAGGCCAGTGTGTCAAGTCGTGAAATATGAACTGTCAGTGACGAGCGCCGCTCTCATTTGTATTTATTTACTAATTTTTTCATGCAGAATATTTAGTATGATTCCCTAATTAGTGCATCGTTTTATATATATAGACTATAATGGAGCTTAAGATATTGTTACAACCTACATAAGTGCTAACATTTGCCATAAGCACTGGTGTGGTGTGAGCCAGCACAAACGACCTCTATCACAGTTTCCGTGCCCTCCGTCGGGCGGCACCACCGTTCCAGGAGTTACACTTATCCCATAGAGACTCGCGCGACTGTCCCCTTATCTTTCTCTATACTCTTTGGTAGCAGTAGTAGAAGTAGAGGCAGCAGCAGTAGTTCTGGATCAACGTCATCATTATCAACATCACCAACAACCACTACTACTACTATACTACTACTACTACTACTATTACCACTACTACCACCACCCTTGCGATAAATACAGCTTTCTTCATCATCACCATATTTGTTAAACCATGATAATTAGTGTTAATGCAAGACAGTCATCATAATTATCGTATGTTATTTATATGGTTTTGATGCCAACCCTGCCTGAATAACATGGAGAATCTTATGAACCTTACTGGTAAGGTGGACGGTAAGAGGAGTCATAAACCCACTAGAATACAGTGCATCATGACAACATCCTGACGTTTTTCCACTCTTCCATAAGTTGAGATAGGGTCCAAACAACAAGGAAGGGAGACCACGATAGAGGTAGAAGTACCGTACCTACAGCTGACCAGTGTAATAGACCATACATTCATGTTGATATAAATCTAAACCTACAGAATCCTGGGGTGAACTCAAAGGCAAATTAAAATATTCTTTCATTATATATATATATATATATATATATATATATATATATATATATATATATATATATATATATATATATATATATATATATATATATATATATATATATATATATATATATATATATATCCCCCCTGTAGCGGGGGGGACACAATCTGGCCGCACTATGGGGTGGTACTACTACTCTGCGGCCAGTTTGTGTTAGGAAGAATACTGCCACCGTATTCCCTGCGTGTCGTAAAAGGCGACTAAAAGGGGCGGAGTGAGGGGACTAGGGACCCCCTCCTCTGTTTTTTAGTTCCGAAAAAGAGGCAGGCCAGAGAAATGGATGGGGGATTGAGTTATCCCCGTACCCTGAAGATTGGGTCTATGAATGTGCGTGGATGTAGTACGATTGAAGCTAAAAGGGAGGAGATTGGGAGAATGTTTGTGAGAAGAAAGTTGGATGTGTTAGCTTTGAGTGAAACAAAGATGAAAGGGAAGGGTGAGTCTATGTTTGGAAGTGTGACTGGAAGATTGTCTGGTGTTGATAGAGGAAGGGCAAGAGAAGGTGTGGCCTTGTTAGTGAGTCCGGAAGTACAGCAGTGTGTGACTGAATGGAAGGAGGTGTCATCGAGACTGATGTGGGTGAAAGCGAAATTTGAACGGGAGATGTGGGTGTTTGTGAGTGCATATGGGCCTGGTAGTGAAAGGGATGATGAAGAGAGGGAGTCTTTCTGGAATGATGTTGATGAATGTCTGCAGAGTTTTGGAGCGAATGTGAATGTGGTAATGATGGGAGATCTGAAAGCTAGAGTGGGAAATGTAGCAGTTGAAGGTGTAGTTGGTATGCATGGTGTGCCTGGAAGAAATGAAAATGGGGAACGAATGATAGGGATGTGTGTTGAGCGAGAGATGGTGATTGGAAATACGCTGTTTGAGAAGAAAGATATTTATAAGTATACATGGGTGAGACAGGAGGGTGGAAGGATTGTTGACAGAGCTTTGATGGACTATGTGGTTGTGTCTAGGAATGTAATAGGAAGATTGTTGGATGTGAGAGTTCTGAGAGGGGAGGGTGGAGGTATGTCTGACCACGACCTGGTGGAGGGAAAGTTAAGAGTAGGTATGAGATGGGTGAGAGCTAGGAGGGTTAGGTGTGGCAGGGAGGTTTTGAAAGTGAGTGAGTTGGATAAAAGAGAGAAAATGATAGAGTATCAGGAGAAACTGAAAGATGAGTGGAACGCAGTGAAAGATCAGGAAAATGGCAGTGTGGAGGAGGAATGGCAGTTGTTTAAGAGTGCTGTGGTGGGGCATGCAGAAGAGGTGTGTGGTGTGAGACGTGTGGGTGGTGGTGTAAGAAAAAGAAGTGAATGGTGGTGCAAGGAAGTAAGTATGGCTGTGGCAGAGAAGAGACGTGCATATGAAGTGTGGCTGCAGAGGAAGGATGAGGTGTCATATGAGAGGTATAAGGAAAGGAGGAATAGGGCGAGAAGAGCTGTGCGTGATGTTAAAGTGGCAGCAGATGAGAGGTGGGGTAGGCGGCTGACTGAGAATTTCCAACAGAATAAGAAAATGTTTTGGAAGGAGGTGAAAAGGGTGCGAAAGGGAGAGTCAGGGAAGGAAGAGCGAATAAAAGCAGAGGATGGAAGGATGTTAACTGAGATTGATGCAGTAAGGAAGAGATGGGCAGAGTATTTTGAAAATTGTTAAATGTAGAGGAGGAAAGGGTGGCTGAGATTGTGGCAGATGGAAGGGTGCAAGGAATAAATGTGTTGGGAGAGTTGAATGATTCTTTGATCACGAAGGAGGAAGTGGAGAAGGCAGTAAAGGAGATGAAAAAAGGGAAAGCTGCAGGTATGGATGGGTGTGCTGTTGAATGCCTGAAGGGTGGTGGAGTGACTATTGTTGACTGGTTAGTAAGATTGTTGAATGTGTGTTTTGTGAAAGGTATGGTGCCAATTGACTGGGCAAGTGCTTGTGTGGTCCCGTTGTATAAAGGCAAGGGTGATAAGTATGAATGTACTAGCTTTAGGGGTATAAGTCTGTTGAGTGTTGTAGGTAAGGTGTATGGTAGAGTGTTAATTATGAGAGTTAGAGAGGGTACACAGGGAGTAATTGGTGATGAGCAGTGTGGCTTTAGGAAAGGGAGGGGATGCGTGGATCAGGTGTTTGCTGTGAGACAAGTGTGTGAAAAGTATTTAGCGAAAGGCAAGGATGTGTTTTGGGCATTCATGGATTTAGAGAAAGCGTATGACAGAATTGATAGGGAGGCTTTGTGGACTGTTTTAAGATTGTGGACTTGATGGTAGGTTACTAAAAGGGGTGAAACGTTTTTATCTAAATAGTAGAGCATGTGTAAGAGTGGGAAATGCTGTGAGTGATTGGTTTCCCGTGAGAGTGGGGCTGCGACAGGGATGTGTGATGTCGCCTTGGTTGTTTAATATTTATATGGATGGTGTTGTAAGAGAGGTGAATGCAAGTGTTTTAGGTGGAGGTCTGAGTCTGGTGAATGTCGATGGTGGAGAGTGGAATCTTAAGCAGCTGCTGTTTGCAGATGATACTGCACTGGTGGCTGATTCAGAGGAGAGATTGAGACAGTTGGTAGAGGAGTTTGGAAGGGTGTGTGAAAGGAGGAAATTGAAAGTAAATGAGAATAAGAGTAAAGTGACGAAGTGTACGAGGTTGGTAGATGGTAGGGGGATGAATATAGTTTTGAATGGCGAGTTGCTTGAGGAGGTGGAGTGTTTTAAATATTTAGGGTCGCATGTTGCTATGGATGGAAGAATAGATGCAGAAGTGAAGTTTAGAATAAATGAAGTAGGAGTGTTTAGCTGTCGTTCGCTTAGAATGGATGTAAAGAGAAGGCTGTATGAGGGTGTTGTGGTACCGACTGCGTTATATGGGGCTGAAACATGGAATATGGGTGTAGCAGAGAGGAAAAGTTTGAATGTAATGGAGATGAGGTGTCTGAGGAGTATGTGTGGAGTGACGCGTATGGATCGAGTGCGAAATGATGAAGTGCAAAGGAGAACTGGAGTTGTTCGGGAGATGGCTGGTAGAGTTGAGAAGAGGGTGTTGCGATGGTTTGGGCATATGGAGAGAATGGATAATGAGCGATTGGTGAAAAAGATAACTAGATCTGATGTGAGAGGTGTAAGGCTGAGAAGGAGACCACGAATAGGATGGATGGACAGTGTGAAGAGAGCGCTGGATGCGAGAGGGATGTCTGTTGAGCAAGGAAGAGTGGCTGTGTGTGACAAAAATAAATGGAGAGAAATTGTGAATGAATAAATGATGATGCAGCCCTGAGGGGATATTCTCCCGCATTTGGTCTGATTAGCTAGTCAGGTCAGGTGCGAGTAAGGGGATGGGTCTATTATGATGTGGCAGGGGTAAACCAGCTCTGCTGTCGGGTCCTGGAGCGGATGTCACTGATTGCACTGTGCATTTGACCCTTGTGTGGTGTGGTGCGGTGAGGATCCGTCCCTTCTCCCCTTTGGGGCTAAGATGCGAATGACTGTGTTTGAATGGATGAGTAAATGGGGAGTGTGTCGTCCTGTCTTGGCTACCTCCCTTTCCTTGGGGGAAGCAGCTTAGGTATATATATATATATATATATATATATATCATTTTCATTCATTGCCAGACGCCATGTATCCCAAACGGGGTGGCCAAGGGCTTAGAGTTAATTGTTTTACAGGGAGGGGCACTAATCCTCCACCAACCCCACTTGACACGTAGGGATGCCAACAGCATCTGATGTTCCCAGGCGGTCACCCATCCAAGTACTAACCAGACCCAACGATGCTTAACTTCGCTGATCGGACGGGAAGCGGTGTACTCAATGTGGCATGGCCGCTGGCATATATATATATATATATATATATATATATATATATATATATATATATATATATATATATATCTGCGGTAATCAGTTGCATAATGCTATAGAAGACATTATGAACGTTCCAGTCTACCCCATGAGTGTGTGTGTGAACAAAATAATCTATCTATCTATATATATATATATATATACACACGAGTTTATAATCTGCTTTGGAGTAAACTTTGTGGAAGCATTGGGATCAGCCAGTTTGGTTGGCATATTGATCTTGAGGTCAGTACCGTAGATAATGATAAAGATCAAAGTCCAAGTTCCACTCAGATAATATTGAATCAATTTTGACCCAGCTATGTACGAGGATAAAGGTGAAGGAGATACGCAGATATGTATAAAATGTAAACTTGCCTGTATCTCCTCTAAATATCTCTTCCATAATTATCTTCAATTTTTGTACCTTGGAGGTGTGGGACACTTATCAATGTCTTCCTAGAAGAGTGATATATGATTTGCTATAAATAACAGCTGAGTAAAAATAGTAAAGTACTATGTGCTGGGGACGAAACAAGATATGGCTGTCCTAATTATACATAACAAAACGAGATTGCTCACACTAAGTATACACTTGGGACTGTCTCCAACTAACATCAAAACTAAGATAAGAATGGGGGATACGGTTCAGGTACTTTCATTCTGCTGCACACCAGCACATTCTCCATTCTGAGTTCTGCCAACAACTGAAGAGTTCTCTCTCAGTTTATGCTGACTTGAATTCTGAGAAAATGGTAACCTCACATCCATTAAGGATGCACTGTGACGACAGTCAGTATGGAATGGCAGAGTGGGTGTCCAGTAACGACGTATTGTGACAAGCAGGAAGTTTTATAATAGGTGTTTCTTGTTGATAAGATGGACTTCTGGTTATATGGCTTAGGGAAGGTGTGTGTTTTGAACTTGGCATATTGTGGAGCAGTGGCAATTCAAGGAAATTTTTTTGGGGGGTGGGGGAACAAAGGCACCCCAAAATTCCCAACATAAGTGATTGAGCGAGCTTCCAGGTACCGCTGTATTTACAGCCCACGCCCGTAAGTGACGAGTTGCTTTGGTTTTCTGTTGCTTCATTACCCCGAGTGTAAGGCTTATGACTTTGTAAGAACCAGCTGCCTGACGCTGAGCGTTAGCCAATTGATTCTGAGCACTAGTTCCCTCACACAGAGTACTAGTCTTCTCACTGTAATATCTACATCCTGAATCTTCTCTTTTGGATTCAGTTAACCTCGCATGCTAAGTGTCTTCACATATTGTGAAAACTAGTAGTATATCCTTTCTAAATACTTGCTTGCAGCAGGAGTAAATCATATGTAATTACTGTTGAAGTGCTGCAACTTTTAAATTTCAGAGAAGAATCAAGAAGCACAAACTTGATGGAAGAACTGCTACCTGCCGACCAAGACAAATATAAGACGATGTTTGAGACACGAAAGGTATTTATAATCTCACTGTCACTGAGTCTGAAACTCTCGGTGTACATATTATCTTTTAAGTGCCAACGTTTTCGTTTAGCAATATTAAAATGAATTTTCATTAAAAAATCAGTTTGTTAATGATTTTTATCCTGAATACAAAAAAATCATTGGTGCTTAGTTAATCATGTATAATGAACTAATTAGTTTTTATCAGCTCAAATACCTCTTTTTACCCGTCTACTTTTCACGATATTTTACCGCTCGTTATTTTTGGTCTTGAATTATTTGTTGCTAAAATCTTTAAAATTTACTTAGTAATATGTGTTGAGTATATCCTTAGAAAGAATAATACCACTTAGAAAGAATTATACCACTTTGAATTATCAGTAGACTGAAAGAGCATAACTTTATAAAGATAGGGTAACATATTTTTGATGTTCCCAAAGTGGGAAATTTGGCATGGTGCACCACAAAATTTACCATGTTCTTATGGGAATAATCAGGTTTCAAGTCTACTTCTACACTGCTGTCTTATAGGTTGAAACAAGCTCATACTTACTGCAACTGGACTTCCCCAAGATATATTCAGTAAGCTCGCTGGCCTTACCCTGAATTTTGCTACATACTAACTCGTCCTCAATCGCTTATCCCGAGAGTCTGCTGACAATGGAAACTTCTTAGTTTTACAGGTTGGTTCACTTTGTTTTCTGCCATTCCTTATGAGATACCAGTGATAGCTACATATCTAACCCGTCACGTCCCGAGCTATTTCGCACCTCCAGCACCCCCCATTCCCAAGCTATTTTGGAAAAAAAATTTTTTTGGCTAAAACCTCAGCTTTTGGTGAAAAACATCGACAATTCACAGAGAAATCACTCACCTGAGGTTTAAAATACTCGATATAGGTAGCAGTACCTCCTTACCTTACTGGGTTTTCTATCAGGCTGGCTCCAAAGAAAATGAGTTCTATTGGAGGGTAACTATTCCACACCACTCATAAACGGTATTTATTTATTTATTTCGTACGAATTTATATGTAGTACGAGAGTATATTGGTTTTCAAACAGTAATACAGGCATTATAAACATTCTTTCACTCACTAATTCATCAACATACCTGACATTTTTGGCAACATTACCTGGTCATCATTTCTGATTGTTTCTTCCTCTAATGCTATGTAAACTTTGTCTTCCACATTGTCATCGATTGAGGAATCACTCTGGCCCTGAATGTCTTTATTGGCGAGGTCACTGGTAATGGGTGAATTGCCAAGACAATGGCGTACGGGGGGGGGGGAGGTTATGCGGTGTAAGGCATTGTCCCTGACTGGCATCTTGCAGAGGAATAGAGGAAGGTGTCCTATGTATACGTACGAAAAATCACGCGCGAAAATTGAAAATTGTGCAAATTATGAACCTTGCAATTGCGCGACATACCAGTACGTTGACGGGACTAGCTGTGACAAAATGTTGCGACGTACCCATATGTTGATGGGATGCCTCGGGCTAATTATCTAAGTAATTGTTTAATTTGAAGTTTATTTACCTGTTAGTGTTTTGAAGAATGAAAGAAAAGTTCCTTCTTTTCATTACTTCATTTCACATTTACTGTGTCTGAATACCAGAAGTGGTATTTCTGATATAATTTTAACCCACACATTGTTTTTGTAGTCCTATTCATCAACTTTATAATTTATCCATGTTGATGCTAAGGATGTTAGTCTTTTTTTCAGCTCTGAAAGACCAGTGTCTTGATTCAGATATCTTCAAACAGATAAAGATGCTGCTGAGAGAAGTAAGAATCACGAAGTGGACGTGGTGTTCCTGGCTCCTGCTGCTGGGTTGTTTCTCCGAGAAATTAATTCTGTTTTAGTGACATATTCAGAGCCCAATTGCTTGGTATATACTGGAGACGATGGTGAGACTCTGTGGTAGGTGCTAGAACAACACAGTCGTTAGCGTATTGTAGCTCTAGGAAATGAGCCATTTCAGTTTTTTATTATACTTGAGGACGTCTGATATTAAACTTGCTTCTGTCAAGAAGAAACTGGATTTTTATTACATCATCAGGGTTCATTGTTGGTAATTTAAAAGAGTGACTGCAATGAGACCGATGTTGAAAAAGGCAGGAACCAGGATATATCCTTGCCTTATTCCCATGTCCATGTTGGAGGGTTCGGATTTGCTCCCACCTATGGACACAGAACATTCCTGCTGTCATGCAGGTTCTTCAGAATGGTAATTTGTTTGGAACTCTAAATTTTGAAAGACCATTCATAAAGGTTGTCTGTTGACTGCGTCATCCTTTTGCCACATCAATGAATGCGATATATAAGTCACGGTTCTGCTCATGGTATTCCTCTTGTATCTGTTGGGCTAAAATGATTGTATCACGTGTGCTTCGTTCCTTCTGAAATCCACATTGTATATCAGGAACTGTTGACACAGTGAGATATTTTTTTTCAGTCTGGATAACATTATCTTGGCTAGACTTTTACTAGCATTCAGAAGGAGGGAGATACTCGTACCTTGGCTGTTGTCATAATTTCAGCAGGTTTCTTTCTTCCTGTAGATGGTTACACTATCAGAAGCAAGCCATTGAGATGGAATTCGTTCTTGGTTCCAGATAGTATGAGATCCTGAAGGTGCTGGTGGAGTAACTGACCATCCTCTTTGATTTGTTAAGATGGTACTGGTATGCCATCAGGGCCTGGGCTTTTATGATATTTTTAGAGATTGGATGCCCTGGACGGTGTCTGCAAATGTAAGTGGAACACTGAGATCTGCTGCTTGAGGAGGATTTGGGATGTAATCAATGATATTGCTCTCTGCTGGGTTTCTTGGATTCGGTATTGAAGTGAAGTGTTGTGAATGTCTTTCTAGGACTGTTTGCTTGTCTTTTATGAACTCTCGTTCATCTGATCGAATAGGAGCTATCGAAAAGGGACATTGTTGTGTTTGGCTGGCCCATAGATGGCTCTTGTGGACTTGCAGAACCCATGTTTTACAGTCCTTTTGCTTGCTCAGTCCTCTGTTTGGTATCCGTGTCACAGATTGTTCTCTGGGTTTTGCTTCTGAGATTCTAGAAATCCCCTTTTAGGGTTAAGGAGCTAGGATGGGCCAATCAGGTATTATGTGTTCTACTCTTCACTGCAAGAAGGGCTTGTATGCCCTCAGCATTTTCATCAAATCAGTCTATATGGGAGCAAGTGGACAAGCCTAGTGTTTCTTCTGCAATGCTCTAAGCAGTGTCTTCATTTTTAACTAGTTTGTGTTTAGATTTATTGCATTATTATTTGGTTCAAATATGGGACTGAGAGAGCTTGTTTGTAAAACTGTGAAAGGTGCAACAGGTTGCCACATCCTTTAATGTACTACAGTTTAATTTCTGGGAGGATGGTCTATTGGACTTTCGTGGACATATGATTAGCTCCAGTTTGGTGAGTATAAGGTTATTGTTTGTTGAGCACCCAGCACCTCTCAGACCTCTTATAAGAACTTCTCTTCAGTTCTGCTGCCTTACAGTGACATTGTCAGTAAGTCTAGATCTTGGGCTCATCCATGTGGTTTTGTGCATATTCTTAAGGTGAAGAATGGTGTTAGTGATGACCAGACTGCAGTGTGAGTATAAGGAAAGCAATCCAAGGCCATTACTGTTCATGTGCCAACACCATGGAAACCTATAGTGCCCTGCCAGAGGAGTATTATTTTTTTCTACTCTGGCACCAAATTCTCCAAGCAGGATAAGTTTGTCATTAAGTGGTACTGAGCTAATGGTAGCATCCAAAGTCATATAAGGAATTTTTGACGATCCCCTCAGAGTCAAACATTGGGCCATAGACATTGATGAGTGTTGCATATTGGTTTCTGGAGAGCGATATGTGTCAGCCTCTCTGATATACTCTCAGATGATTCTGAGTTCTTCTGTAGTAGGTTGCTTCAGGCTAGCAAGCCATTAACATAGTTCCTTCTTCCATTTTCTAGGTATCCCTTCCAGTAATAGATAAACTCTCTTCCTGCTTCTATTAGGTTGTCCTCTCCTGAAAGGCTAGTCTCAAACAGGGCAACAATATTGTAATGCTAGGTGTTTTAGGGTCGGCTTCCCATCCCTCTAAAGCTTATTGTGTAGCTGGGCTTTCTAGACCGGAGCTTATACAAATAGGAGAGAAGCAGGACACAAAAACTCAAGGCAACAACCTTACACGTGTATTACTGAATTCTACAGTGGAAGGAGTAGGTATCACGAATACAGATACACTGGACAATTATAATTCTTAGGCCTAGATATGGGTTAGTAGTATCGCACTGGATACTACCCCGGTCAAGGTCGGGCAAGGTGAATAGCACTTACGGCAGAGGTTTATATAGTATTATTGCAGGAAGACCAAGTTTTATATATTTGTGGAGCGGGAGGTACTATTTCACTGTTGGCAATTATTACTTTAACACTGGGGTCTGTGTATGATTTTAGTATGATGCAGCGTTATCAGATGGAAGCGTATTCACTGGAATAGATCCGTACTTCACTGCTTGGTCGTGTTCACTGTTTCACTGTTACTTTAATTCACTCCACCACTTTTATATTGTCACTGGTAATTCTCTCACTGAATTCTTTGGTTAATTCACCGGTCTGCCTTCACATCACTAAGTCACGGACACTGTGCTTTCACTGTCACCCATTTCGGGTCTGGGTGTCGTGGCGGTCAGGTATAAGGACGGCAGAAGTGACTCAGCCTCACTACTGACAGGGCTGGATTCTGCTGGGGGCCTCTGTGTTCAGGGGCCACCGGATCACGCGTAGGGGTGTCCTCTCTCGTCCAGGGCTGCAGGTGGCGAAGGGCCCTGTGCTTTCGGGGCCTAGGGCGGGAGTACAGCCCTCAGAGCTGGGGCCGAATAACTGCCTGAACTTCTCACTCAGGTGCCTGACGGAGGATGAAGATCTCCGGCGTCTGGGTGTAGGGAGGTCCCGCCCGGGGGTCCTGGGGGCAGTCTGGGGGTCCTGAGGGCTGCGGTCCCTGGTGCTCAGTGGCGCCATCAGGAATGGGCTGCGGCACTGGCCTATGTCGGGGTCCATCAGATGAGTCCTCTCCAGATCTGGCTGCAGGGAGAAGAGACCAGGGGAAGTCACGGGGCCTCTCCAGTACTCCTTCAGGCTTGGGACTCCCTCTGATTCGTAGGTTGGTGAACAGGAGTCAGCACCTGACAGAGGAGCGGCTACAGGCTGCCTCCTGCCATATGGCCCGGCTACTGGCCGTGGCCTTCTAGTGGCATGGATGCAGGCCGTGGCTAAGGCCTGGCTACTGGCCATGGCCTTGGGAAGGGAGCAGCTACAGCTGACTCAAGGGCACCTTCAGAGCGGCTACAGGCCGTCTCCTGATTTCCTTCAGAGCGGCTACAGGCCGTCTCGGGAAGGGCACCTTCAGCCTTCAGAGCGGCTACGGGCCGTCTCCTGACGAAGGCGGGAGCGGCTACAGGCTGTCTTCTGTTTTCCCTTAGAGCGGTTACAGGCCGTCTCCCTGAGGAGGGTTGAGTGGTTACAGGCCGTCTTGGGAAGGACACTTTAAGAGCGTCTACAGGCCATCTCTTGATGAAGGTGGGAGAGGCTGCAGGCCATCTCCTGTTTTCCCTCAGAGTGGCTACAGGCCATCTCCTTCTGGAGGGTTGAGCAGCTACTGGCCGTCTCAGGGGTGCTGACTGGAGCTGGAGTAACAGTTCCACCCTGATGTTGTTGAGGGTCGGCTCGCTTACAAGGTAGTTACGGTTTCCTGCTATGGTGGCGGCGGGCGAGTTGCGGGTCATAGGGGCGCACGGCCTGGGGAGACTTACGTCCCTATGATACGGAGCAAGACCACACGCTGTCTACCTCTCTGTGGGCTCATTCTGGGGATGTCGTGTTGTTTTCAGAGCCCAAACCCGGCATTTTAACTATCAGTTTTACATCTTTCGGTTCATGGGCAATAAGGGCAGACCTATAGCGTGGTCGTGTGTCTTGGTCAGTATGAAGCAAAATTCTTATATTCCAGGTAGCAAGCGAGAGAGGGATTCTTTTGGTTTTTCGACCTCAGTATGGAATGCATTGACAGACGCAATCATTTGCCTAGGTGGTGTGGAATTGCAAAGGCTTAAACTACCCTTTCTAAATCCCTGTCCGTTGCACTAGATGCTGCTAAGGGAATGGCCTGATCCTATCCTGTCATGCAATCAACCACTCATCTAGTCCTGCCTACGTGTAGGACATAAGCCAGCGAATTCCACGCACATCCATGGCCTAATCAATGCCCTGTCACCATCACCCAATCCTTTTCTTTATTCAAGGAAGGAGGAACTAAGGTGCACATGCCCGCAAGATTGTTCTCTCTTACAAAAACACAAGATAAACAAGAAGTGGTGCCAAGGCACAGCAAATCCGTCCCTGTTATTCATTTTAGTGCTGATGTATCAACACAACAGGATATCCAGTCAAAGTTGTCACATATCAGATCTGAAGCAAATCGAGTGAAAATTGATGATTTTATGCCTATTTGAAAAATTTAGGCCTGACTTACCTGACATTGTGACACTGACCCCTCCTACCGCTGACTGAGGGGTGACCATCCTGATGTAATGAGGAATGTTATAGATGCAGATTTGAAAGATGCACCATTAGGTTTTGGTTTCATGTTGATATGACGAATTTGAAAGGAGTAATGGAGAAAGAATGATTTCTCATCATTTTTTTTTTTTTTTTCACATTCCGAGCCTAAAGTCTGGGCCTTGGCCCAGTTTGGCTTAAAACTTAATCAGGTGATCAGGATGTCATAGTCCATCATCCCTGTAATTTTTGTCAAAATCGCACCAGTAGTTTTCGCTTAAAGTTGTTAACAGACAGACAAACATAGAGACAGACAAACAGACAGACAGACCAAGTGAAAACAATATCCGTCCCAGAGCTCCTCCGGGGCGGGGACGGGTAACAAACAAGATAGAAGAGAGCCAAATTCATGATCCATTCATTTCATGATTCCTGGACACACTGCATTTGAAACGCTGGAGGTCATTGGCAATAGGAAAAGCTGGCAGGAGAAGTCAGTTCCAAAACTGACCTGTTGCATACAAGAAAGAGTGGGAGTAATGGTTAACTCTTGCATTGGAGAGCTGGACAAAAAAGGGATGACCATTTGTTGCCAGACCTTTGTGGTGGAGGGATTCAAGCAGATAGTTCAGACGAGCAATGACCATTGAAGTAGCGATTGAAAAGATATAGAGATACAAATGTGAGGTGAAGAGACAGAGGCTGAAGTTAGCCAGTAAGAGGAGGAGCGCTAATGAGATAAAAAGCCTCTGACTCTACCTTGTTGAAAAGAGCTGTATGTAGGGAGCCTCCCCACACATTAGAGTTGTACTCTACAAAGGGGTGAATAAAGCCCATGTGTAAAATCAAAAACTGTGATGACTTAATGAAGGCACGGAGTCTGATTAGCATACCTAATCTCATAGAAGGAGATTTTACAGGAACATAAGAACATAAGAAGAGAGGATAACTGCAGTAGGCCGGTTGGCCCATGCTAGGCAGCTCCTAGAAGAGTAACTAAACTACTAGAATAGGATAAGGACAGCAAAGAAGAGGGCTCTCCCCCGCCCTCCAAACCCTCCAGCTATAGCCGGCAGGAAAAAGTCAGAAAGAACACCACGCAGTATAGAGAAACTGGAGTAGACATTGTATAGGAAAGTGTGAAAGGAGAATAGAGACTATCGTAGTGTAACCTGAAAAGGAAAAAGTATGAATTAGTATTGCTTATGAATATTTTTTCTATAACCACCCTTTATTTGTCATATGCTTATCTAGTCTGTGCTTGAAACTCTCAATGGAAGAGGCAGCAACTACTTTACTAGGTAGCTTATTCCATTAGTCTACTACTCTATTACCAAACCAATCTCTACCTATTTCTATACTGAAACGGAGTTTTTCTAGTTTGAAAATTATTATTTCTAGTTCTATCCTGTTTGCTCACTTCAAGTGCCTTCCTAACCCCTTATTTATACCATTCATCCACTTAAACACCTCAATTAAGTCTCCCCTTACTCTACGTCCCTCTAGCGAGTGCAGACTTAGTCTTTTCAGTCTGTCTTCATACGACAGGTTCCGAACATCATGTATCATTTTTGTCATTCTTCTCTGTACATTTTCTACCGAGTTAATATCCATTCTATAGTAAGGACACCCAAGTTGTACTGTGTAGTCTAAATGCGGTCTTACTAATGCTAGATGAAGTTGCAGTATTACTTTTGATGACCTGTTGCTCACGGTTCTCGAAATAAATCCTAGGACCCTATTTGCTTTTTTTCTTGCATTAATACACTGTTGCCTTGGTCTGAGGTCGTTACTAACCATAACTTCTAGATCTCTCTCGCATTCCGATTTGCAATTTCTTTGTTATCTAAGCTGTGTTTAGTATATCCAATGGTCTTGCCTACGTTAAGTACTTTACATTTTTCAACGTTAAATTCCATTTGCCAAGTTTTAGACCATTTGGACAATATATCGAGGCCCTTTTGTAAGTTATGGCAATCGTCAGTCGAGTTAACGATACGCCCTATTTTTGTATCGTCGGCAAATCTGCTGATGCTGCTAGTGACTCCTAAGTCTAGATCATTCATATATATAATAAATAATAAGGGACCGAGCACTGAACCCTGTGGCACACCGCTAGTTACTAATCCCCAATCCGACTTAGTTCCGTTTATTAATACTCTTTGCTTTCGTCCTTTCAGCCAGGATTCTATCCACTTAAAATATCGCCGTCTATACCGTGTGCTCGAATCTTTCTAACTAACCTTTCGTGTGGAACCCAAGTCCAGATAAATAACATCGTAAGCTTTATCGCTATCTCCTGCCTCCTAGACCTGCGAGTAGAATGACAACAAGTTCATGAGGCAGGATCGTCCTTGCCTGAATCCGTGCTGACTTTCGTTTACAAGATTAAATCTCGCTAAGTGATCTCTAATCTTTATTGCCAAAATTGACTAACATTTTTTCTACTATTGACGTTAGACTTATCGGACGATAATTCGACGCAGCTGATTTATCACCCTTTTTAAAAATGGGCACTACGTTTGCGGTCTTCACGCCTCCGGAACTTCTGAAGTTAAAGAGTCATTAAATAACGTTAAATGTGTTTGACATAATTCTTTTTTGGTTTCTTTTATAATTTTGGATACTTATCGTCCGGACCTGGCGATTTTTTAAGTTTTAACTTATTTCTTTTTTTCAATACGTCCTCCTGACTAATGGTTATTTTGCTAAGAATATTTTCCGTATTATCATCGTAAATGTTTGCTGCTTGAGGGACCAGGTCCAGATTTTCCTTGGTGAATACTGATACGAAATAATTATTTAGGATGGAGCACATTTCTTTATCTTCACTGGTAATGTCACCTGATTTTGTTCTGAGTGGTCCTATCCTAGCTTTATTTTTCGTACGGTACATTTGATGAAAACCCATGGGGTTTTGTTTCGATTCACTAGCAACCTTAATTTCGTAACTTCTCTTTGCTGTTCATATCTCTCTCTTTATTTTTCTATTTAAAATCGCGTACCGGTTACGTAAGTGTTCCTTTCCACATTATATTTTTCTATATATATATTCCTTTCCTTTGGCCTATGAGAGATTTTAATCTTTTGTTTAACCATCTTGGTTCTGAATTATTCGTTCTAAACGGTTTTGAAGGGATAAATCTGTCTTGGCCTCCGTGTATTATATTTACAAACTCGTTATATTTCTCACTGGTCGAACGTCTGCTTGGTACTGGACCGGAGTTAGTCCTCGTCACCTGAACTATCCTCCTGCCTATGAGGTCACCTTCCCTAGACACCTTGTGCACATTCCCACCTGTTTCCTGCCCCTCACCTATGACCTGGTGTTCCCTGCTGACCTGGCACTCCCTAAAATAGCTATTCTTTCTGTGATATACCGTTCTAAAATAAGCTCTTAATCCATCTAACTCTTCTAGACGAAAATTAGGAACGTTGGAGGTATTTTCAATAGAACAGACATCCCAAATAAATCTGAACTTAATTTCTTCATGATTGCTATTACCAAGTCGTCCACCAACGTCTATATCGCTAATGACATTTTCTTTATTAGCTAAAACCAAATCTAGTACATTATTACCTCTGGTGGGCTCCCTGATATACTGATAAAGGAAATTATCCTGTACTACCTCTAGAAATTCCTCTGACTCTGCATCCCCTGTCTGGTTTCTCCAATCTATCCTTGGCAGATTAAGGTCTCCTACAATTATTACTAAGCTGTTCTGTGATGCTTTCCTGATTTCCTCCCAAAGTTATTTACTATCTGCTCTGATTAATTTTGGAGATCTGTAAATTGCTTCTAAGACTAATTTCTCCCTATTGTTACTAATTTCAACCCAGACACTTTCTGTGTCCCTATTTACTTTGATGTCTACTTTATCAGTTTAATGAATCATTTACATAAATAGCTACCCCGTCCCCCTTTCTTCCCAGACGGTTTGACACAAAAATATAGCCCCTTTTCTGATATTCTTCTAAAAATTCTCGAGTGTCTGTATTCATCCATGTTTAACTAATAATGGTTATATCTATTTTCTCTGTACAAATTAAAGCCCTCAGTTCATCCATTTTATTACGTAAACTCCGGCTGTTTGTGTAGTACACTTTCAGTTTATTACGAGTAGTTATGCCTCTACCTTGGGATTTACTATTTTTTATTTCATTTCTAACTGAGAAACACTTTACTAATATAAAAATTTGTTGTACTATCACTTATCGCCCCTCTATCATCGCTTGTTCTGTCCTCTATCATCGCCTGCTCAATTTGAGGAATGAAACCACATGGTACGTTTAAAGATGATGCAGGATTCTGCTGGGTATCGTTAAAAATAAAAAGATACCCCTGTAGAAGATACTGGCGAGTTGAAAGATCTAAGAACTGTGTTTCTGATGCATTAGAAACGAGATTACTATTATCGCAGTCAGAGACATGACCCATGTCAGACGTTAGTGCCATAGCCTCATCCTTTTTTTGTTGAAGCAGTTGCTGAGATGAACGTGGGGAGACGCGAATGGAAAGGTGAAGGGTGGGGTCATTAGCATATGAGTGGATAGGGTTAGATGCACAGCTTAGAATGTCACTGATGAATAGAAGGAAGAGCGTTTGTGATAAGACAAAGCCCCGTGAAAAACCACTATTGATAACTCTAGGAGAAGAATGGTGCCTATGTACAACAGGAGCTATAAAACTACCAGAAAAGAAGCTCTAGATCAAAAGAGGGCTGTTTGAAAAATAAAGATTTATGGTAGACTCGATCGAAACCTTATGAGATTTCAAAGCTTTTGCCAAAGTCCCGAAAGGAGGATGACAAAGAGTCCGAAAGGTATTTGAGAAAGTGGCCAATGAAGCGTCCCTGGCGGAACCCATAGTGACAGTTGGAAAGAATATTGTGATAGGAAACGCACTTTATTTTTTTTTATTTACATTTTTTAGTTAAGGATCGATTTAACAGCTTTTGAAATACGGGATGTTAAAGCAGTTGTCGATAGTTAGAGGGATGGCAGTGGTCACCCTTCTCTGAGACGGATTGAATGAGAGCAAACTTCCAGCATGAAGGAAAGGAACAAGTTGACAGACTGAGGCAAAGGGCTTAATCTAGGCAGGTGTATGCACAGAAGCACAATTCTTGAGGAAAACAGGAGGGACCCCATCAGGCCCATAAGCCTTGTTAATTGTGAGGCCAGTGATGGTAGAAAATACATCAATTGAAGAAATTTTTGTCAGCCATGAGGAATTAGGAGAGGGAATGTGATGAAGAAACAGCACCAGAATCATCTAAGCTGGAATTGGGGTAAATAGTTCTGCTTTGACAGTAAAACAAACAGCTGCAGAGCCATCGGAGTGGAAAAGGGAAGGGAAGGATGATGAGCTAAAGTTGTTTGAAAGGTTTTTGGCAAGGTGCCAGAAGAAGGAAGAGCAACGCGAAGAACAGTCTTAACGCGATTCTGGCCAGAAATATAAAAAAGGAGATTCACTGGTGGTTGGCTCCAGTATCTTTTTTAGGCCCTCTCTTTCTTGTGGATAGCATTAGCACATGAGTGATTATTTTTCTGACATTAGTCACAGGATTAGAGAAAGGAATGTACGATTCCATTCCCGAAAGAATAACCTCTGTAATGCGCAGAGCACACTCTGATGGCTCTCGCCCATGGAAGCAATAATCATTCCAGGGAAAATCAAAGAAATACTACATAAGAGTCTTCCAATCAGGAACTCCAAAGTGCCACAGCCCCCGCATCTCAGGGGGATCCACAGGCCTTACTGAAGCGAAAGGACAGGTTAAGGTGAAAGGGTTGTGAATGGAGGAGCCGAATGGAGAGAAAAGGTTAACGGCATAAACAGAAGTAATAGTTGTGAGGAAGATGTCAGGTATGTTAGAACTCTCTCCAAGGCGGTCATGGATATAGGAAGGGTATTTGTACAAGCTGTTCTAGGTCATTAAGGATTGAGATAATGTAGGCTTGTTAACCACGTGGAGCACTGAAAGGAGAGTCAAAAACAGTGGTAAGAAATGTAATCTTCAAGAATGGAGATTTCAGAGAAAGAAGAAATTGATAGGATGTTTTCCATCTTAAAAGTAAGATAGTCAAAGAATTTTCAAAGTTATACTGTCTAAAATAACGAGTCACTTTAGGTGTGGCTGGCGGGCTTAGCGGATATGCCACATCATTGCCGCCACCCTCTGTGTCTCTCATATTGTTAACTATTAACTACTTCTAAATGAGTTTATGTACTCTGTGTATATTGATAAGACCATATTTTACGAACAATTAATTTTCTGCGGACAAAACAATGAGCTTGTATACATTCCTGTAAGTTGTGGCAGTGTTGCTTGTGTGACGTTGTCAAGTAGGGTGAAAAGGTCACCGCGCTGTCCCTACCACCTGACCCGGTGGCCGGGAGCGGTCATTCATTCATTCAGGGTCATTTGTCCATCATGGAGGCTTCCCCTACAACTCGATCACGTGTTCTCCACAGCCAAGCCAAGGAAATTATTTACAACGTAAATAAATATTTCTTAGAAGAAAAAGGTAGGGTGAGGCAGGGTAGGGGAGAGAGAGAGAGAGAGAGTAGGCGGCGGGGGTCATGCGCCTCAGGCGACCACACCTAAAGTGACTCCATATTTTAGACGGAGTATAGTATAAATAGGGGATTAGTAAACAACGCAGATACATCTAGTCAGAAAGTGTCAGGATAGCCGATGCCAGGGAGTGGTGAATTCAAAAGATTCAAGTTGAGGGTCATGAGAGCAAGAATGTTGTTGCATACATTCATACAACAGCCATCTTTGACTCTGAAGTGAGTGTAGAGAAAGTAGGAGGATACAGAGAAAGTTTTGCTATCAGTCGCCTCAGACAGTTGAGTCTCCGTGAGGAAGAGAAGGTGAGGTTAAAAGGAGGAGAGGTGGTGTTCAACAGAAAGAAAGTTAGGAGGAAAAACTGTGAATGCTGAACAAATGAAAAAGTGAGGCAGACAGTGGTTCCAGGTATCTCGTTTAGTTTCACCAGGAGAGGGGCAGATGGTGTGGGCTTGTATGACCCCCCACCCTCTCTCTGGGGACTCTGAGCTTCGGTGTTATGATTTTTTATTTTCTTTTAATAGGAAATTTAGAGTGTAATGTGCATATAGTTTGGTGCTGATAGAGGAGAATGTACTGGAGAGCATGCTGGCCCACTGTCTATGTTACTGAAACACAGAAAAAGTTCAGCAAAGGGGGTTGGCCCGAAGCAAGTCCCGATGATTGATGAAATGGCAGCTCCAGCTCTTCCTGTCATCAGCTTTACATCCAATTTGGGAATACTGCCCTGGTCCACTGATGCTACAGTTTACTCTCTGAAATTGTCTTCCCGATTGCCACAGGTTTTTTGATTTTGGTGGAAGGTTGAAGTGGGAGGTGAGTGTAGTAGTGGGCATGCACAGTAAAGATTTTTTGTGATAGTGAGGGTGCATAGTCCTCACGAACACATGGCTTGTCCTTTCCACGTTATCAATCTATCAAGTTAGAGAGAGAGAGAGAGAGAGAGAGAGAGAGAGAGAGAGAGAGAGAGAGAGACGATTAAAATGAAAATGAGGAGAGGAAGAACAAGAAATACTAAGAACACGGTAGAACAAAAGGTGGGATAAATTCGACAGTAATTGAAAGAAAATAATGTGCATAATCAAAGTCACAGACAATTGAATTTAAATGTTCTAAGGTAAGGAATAAATGTAAAAGTGGTACAGGAGCGGGACGCCTTAACCACCGCTTGACTGTACAAAAGTCTCTCAGCTAACCCCCATCCCGCGAAGGTAGGAAGGTGGATTGCAGAGCAGCTTAAGCCTGCAGTCTACTGCGTTCATTTTTAAGAAGAGCCTGAGCACACAACTGCAACCAAGTGAAAGTAAATGAGCGACGCAAAGTGATATGAAGAACTAAGAAAATGCCAGATATCTGAAATAAAGAAAAAAAAAGTCTTATTTAAATTTCATTCCTGATTATGGAAGATGGTGAAATGCCAGATGATGTGAAATACGAAATAAAATTATACAAAGAGACATAAGGAGAAAAAAATTAAATGTACTTCAGTTTATGTTTGAGGATGTATCAGATGCCTGTGGCAATGTAATATACCCACGAATGATAAAGCGACCAAAAAGAGAAAAAGAGAATGTGTGTGTGTGTGTGTGTGTGTGTGTGTGTGTGTGAGAGAGAGAGAGAGAGAGAGAGAGAGAGAGAGAGAGAGAGAAACTGTAATTGAAAAGAAAAAGTGGGTGGAGTTTAAGTTAGAAGCGAGGACGGGAAGAATGAGAATGGGCACAAATCGGAAAACTCTATCCCCACTTCTCCTTTGGCGAGAGGAAATGAAAGTTGCATTTTACAGTTCCAGTCTGCAGTCAAATCCCCTCACACCAACACCCAGCAACGTCCTCTGGCTTTTCCTGGGGCCGTTTGTACAGTACTTACTGTACATTATATCTGATGTTCAGTTGTTACGCAAAAAGTTAAGAACAAAATAAACTGCACAGTTTTTAAAAATAAAGTACAAAACTTCATGCATATATAAATTAAGATTAGAATCAGTATGTGGGAGAATTAATATCATAGAAAGAGAGAGAGGGAGAGAGGTGGGGGGGGGGTGCAAATATCAGCAGCGTAAATCAATCTCTTGATGCGTCGGAAGTAAAATGACTCATGCCAAGGTGATGCTCAGGTGGGGCATGAATCTGCCTGTCTCTGTTTCTGTCTGTCTGTTTCTCTCTCTCTCTCTCTCTCTCTCTCTCTCTCTCTCTCTCTCTCTGTGAAATGAAAAAGACAGCCTGATTACCTTCCGAATACACTCTCCTATCACATCAGGAAGAGTGGTGAACTGAGGGGTTGGAAGCAGATAAACTAAACTTAATAACCTACAGCGTTTCCTTTCATCGTCTTCTTCAGCAACATCTGCATGTTCATTGTTGCCATCTTTATTATAATCATCGTTGTCATTTTCGGATTTTTCATAATTCTACTCATCCTCCCCCCTCATCGTCATCATTATCATCATTCTCCTCTTCCTCATCATCATCTTCAAAAGTTAACATCTACAGTCTGTGGACGTCTTATCAAGTGAAATACAATAGACTGGCTAACACCCTGAATCCAGTGACTTCTTATTTACCTCTAATGCTGCTATTTCCAGACGTCTTTGTTCAGGCTGAGAGAGGCCATTCGAACAGGAGGAATTAAACATCGTATTTTCACTGTTAGATATCATTCACAGGATGATTATAATTGTCCGGTGCTGTACTAAAATGAAAAATACGTAAATGAATTCAGGTTAGAAGGGGTTAGATATTATTTGCGTTGGATGTATTCGCCACATACTGTAAACCAAGATCGAGTGAGAGAACAGGTCTGATAATTTTGCCTCCTCTGCGCACCTTGGTGACGTCACGCGGTACATTTCTCAGGGGTTCAGAGAAAACAAGTAAAGTGGATGGGTAATTGCGACAAATTACCACAATTTCCTAAATTATGTTGTCGCCCTTGTCAGCGTTTAATATAACTATATTGGTGTTAATTTTACTATTGTTACTGAATGCTTCCTAAATTATAGCTTCAATACTGATGCACATCACCACACCACATCAAATATACGGTATGTATATACATATATACAGATATACACACACATTATATAGTATATTATACATTATATACACATCAGATATACAACATCACATAGACCACCACACCACATCAGATATACCACACTACACACACCACCACACGACACCAGTTATACCACACTACACACAACACCACACCGCATATGATATACCACACTACACAAACCACCACACCACACCAGTTATACCACACTACACACACGATCACACCACATCAGATATACCACACTACACACACTACCATACCACACCAGTTATACCGCACTACACACACCATCACACCACATCAGTTATACGACACTATCCACCACCACACCACACCAGTTATACCACACTACACACACCATCACACAACCTCAGATATACCACATTGCACACACCATCACACCACACCTAAGGATCATAAAGGTGTTGAGAGAGAGAGAGAGAGAGAGAGAGAGAGAGAATATATATATATATATATATATATATATATATATATATATATATATATATATATATATATATATATATATATATATATATATATTCGTATATATATATATATATATATATATATATATATATATATATATATATATATATATATATATATATATATATATATATATATATATATATATATTTTACAATGTATCACCATAATGGCATCATTTAACTTATTTTCTCCGAACATGGGAAGGAAGAGAATCAAGGTACTTTTAAAATTATACTTGGTTGTGTTTTGATTTGACCCGAGAATTCAAAATTTCAAATGTGTCTAGACTATCTTACAAACTTTGAAAGGCCCCGTTTTTAAATTAATCCACACAAATAACTATATATCGGTATACTCGTATTTTATTTTGGCAATAATTTCTTCAATCAGTTATTGTAACCCTTATTGCTAATAATGACTGCACTCGGACAGCCAATCAGCTGCAAGGTTACCTTTCAGCCTCGGTAAGTTGATTGCTGGGACTACCAGGAACTGGTAGATTCAAGAGTTCATACTGAAGGTGTCTTGTAAAAAGCGGGCTCAAAATGTAGACTGCAGACGCGTGCAATGCTGGCATTAATATTAACTCTGCCACAAAGATAAATCCACCTTTTTTTCAATTCCTCATCCTTTGGGAAATGATATAAATGTATATCTCCATTTTCCTTATTTTTACGTTGCGAAGATGTGCATCCATAAACTGCACAGCACGCCATTAGCCTAGCTTGGAGTGAAAAGTTAGGAGGAGCTGGAGATCTTCACCCAAAGAGTCTAAGTCCAACTGATCACCTTAACCCTACTGGAGTGGCGGGCTCAGGTGCCACGTGATGTCATGTGCGGAGAGGTACGATTTTTAAACAGAAATGATCAGACCTTGTATCTCACTAGGTCTTGCTGTAAACTAACATGGAAAATTTCATTGCACGACAAAGCCTCTGTTCTAAACCTGAGCGTAACAAGGGCTATATAAATAATTGAATTATTAATAGAAATAATCATAATAATAATAATAATAATTATTATTATTATTATTATTATTATTATCATTATTATCATAATAATAATAAAAATAAAATAATAATAATAATAATAATAATAATAATAATAATAATACATAAATACATCACCTAATCCTGTGTTGCCCCATGAGGAACGTAGGAGCCGGAGCAAGGCAAGATGGTCTTGAGATTTAAGATAAGAACGACCAGCCTCACTCATCTCTGAGAGGCATTACGTGTGCAATAAACCCCAGCTACAACTTGGAGATAAACCTACACAGGTTCAATCCGGTTGGGGAGACTGAATTACCTACTAAACCACCAGGTGCCATAGTTTGGTTATATTGTTAACCCCCAGCGTAGTTAATGGTTTCCTAGTATACAGGAAACCATTTAGCTTGTCATTCAGTGTAGTCATCCATATACAGAAGGAAAAGGAAAGAATGAAAGAAAGAGGGACATAAGAGGAAGGAAGGAAAGAAGGAGGGAAGAGAGGAAAGGGCAGCCACCAGACAGCAGCACTAAATCGAGTGAGTGGATGGAGAGCGCCCCCACCTACAACCACAAATAATAATAATAATAATAATAACTGCACTAGTAGTAGTAGTAGTAGTAGTACTGTCGTATCCCATCTGGTCGAGTAAGCACCTAAGCTATAAGTGCGAGGCCTTGTGGTTAGATCACCACTATGGGTCTAGTTGTGAGACCATCAAATATAGTGACGTTTCTTCTCAGATTCCCACAACCCGACCCACTTCAATGGGGAGGGCAGAGAGCTTTAGTTAATGCGGCCACGATGGTTAAAAAATGTGTGCAGAATTACTGTAATATACTATCAGGTCGATTGAGCATTTCTAAGAGCGAAGCCTCGGAACCACTTCGCCACTGTGGGTTTAAAAGGATATGGTCATGGCTGCATAAATTTTAACTCACTGTCGCCCCATTGCACTGGGTCGGGGTACGAGAAACGAAAAGGAAAGATCAATGTGGGTGGTAACCTCACGTATTTTAGACCCGTAATGAAGAGGTGGCAACGAGGCCTCGATCTTGGAGATGCTTAATCGAACTGGTGGTATTTTACAACTTTGTCATTCTGCATTTAATAATAATAATAATAGTAATAATAATAATAATAATAATAATAATCGTCATCATCATCATCATCCGGACTTCCTTTCCCACCTTAGGGCACGGGGAGGAGCAGCAATGTCCAGACAGCCCAAATTTGCCCAATCCAATGGACCACGCTTCCATTCACTCATCATTGAAGCCCTCGGAATCCTGGCTCTATTAGATACGCCAAAAACACACACCACGTTCTGCAGCTTCATATAAACGTATCCGATAGAGTCAATCCGGACGCTGCCATGTTAAAAAGGAGTGCCAAATCCCTGATCATGCACTTCTCCTCACAACATTCATCCAGCCAGCTCGATCTCTTGTCAGCTCCCTAGTCTCACCGACTTCCAAACCTCTCTTCCTCACACACCCATCCACCATATCTCTCCACCTTCTCCTTGGCCTACCTCACCTCCTGCCTCCTTCAAATTCTCTAAGATATATCTCTTTCACCACTCTATTGTTATCCATTCTCTCCACATGACCATACCATCTCAGTACACTCTCTTCGATTCTGGTGTCCACCAACTTCCTCACTTCACATCTTTCACGAATCACCTTATTTCGTATCCTATCCACTCTCTGTACTCCACATACATTCCTCAGCAGTCCCATGTCCACTGCTCTTACTCTTGACTTTTCATTTTCATGCCACACCATAGTCTCACATGCATATGTTAAAGTTGGCATTAACATCCTTTCATGTAGTCTTGTGCAGCTGCAGCACTCAATCTTCTGTTTCTTACCAAAGCCTTCATTGCACCAGCTACTTTTCTTCCTTGTGTCACTCTACTTTCAACTTCTTTTGCACATATTCCTCTCTTTTCTATCACTGTACCCAGGTATCTGAACTCTCTCACCAATTCCAGTCTCTCTCCATTCACTTTAACATCGCACTGAGAGTCACCTTCTCTCTCAATAACCACCACTTTACTCTTTTTTTACATTTACTCTCAAGGCACGTCGCTCACAGACATCAGCAAAACTCTGCACTAGCCTACTAAGTTCTTGTTCGGTACTTGCAAGCAGTACTGCATCATCAGCATACAACAAATTTGAGATATTTCATCCATCACCATTCATTACCAATGCCATCCCTCTCTCCATTACTCGCGTTATTCCTTTTGTCATCACCTCAACCATATATATATATATATATATATATATATATATATATATATATATATATATATATATATATATATATACACTGAACAACCATGGGGACATCACACAACCTCGTCGCACATCCACACCAATTGTGAAACATTCACTTAGATGCCCATTAACTCTTGCACATGCTTTACTACAATCATAAACACTCTTGACGACACCTGGCAGCTTACCATCTACACCACTCACGCAAAACTTTCCACAATCCTTCTCTGTCCACTCTGTCATATGATTTTTCCAGATCCATGAATGCCATAAACACCTTATGGTCCTTCTCACAAGGCTTCTTTGCTATCTGTCTCACTGCAAATATTTGATCCACATATCCTGTGCCACTCCTAAAGCCACGCTGTTCATCATTCACTAGGACTTCTGATATCTCTCTTACTTGCTCTATAATAATTCTTCCATACACCTTCCCTACAACACTGCTTAATAAACTAATGCCACGATAATTCTTCCACTCAATTCGCTCACCTTCATTTCGGTACAGGGGTACAATCACAGCCTTTTTCTACTCTGCTGGCACAGTTTCTTTCTGTTTTCATTTCTACATTTCCGCACCTCTTTCCAGAATAGCTTCCTATTTTCAGGGTAGTTTGCATTCATTTTTCTTCCTTGATCATCATTTACCTCTTTCTTTTTCCTCTTCACTAGTCTCTGTACGTGCTTCTTGCTGTCAATATATTCAGTTCTTATTTCAACTGAACCCCTGTCCTGTAACCCCTTTAGCCATTTCTTCCTCTTTTTCCCCAACGGTCTCTTAACCTCCTCATCACGCCATGCCATACCTTTTTTCTTTGTTGTTACTCTTGCCATACCACACACCGCTTTAGCATCCTAACTAAGCAATCCCTATATGCATTCCACAGGCAGTCTAGATCCATTTCATTCCCATTCACTGATCCTAACTCCTCCTCTACTTTGATCCTGTTATCATCTGCCATTTCTTTGATACTCAGCTTCTCAACTTTCAGTCTTTCTCCCTGACTGCTCCTCTCTCTCCTGATCCACTTCACTCCTCACAGCTTGATCTGGCATACCACAATCATACGATCTGACAGACCACATCGTCCTCTCACGGCCCTCGTATCAGCAACCATTCCCATCAACGACCTCTCTACGAGCACGTAATTAATCAGGCTTCTTTCAACACGATCCCCGTTCCCTCTATACCATGTATGTTTATATGCATCTTTGTGTTTGAAATATGAGTTACAAATGCACAACCTCCTCTCCTGACACATATCCTTTAGTCGCCTCCCATTATCACTTTCTCCTGGTACTCCATAACATCCCATTATGTCATCCTCAGGACCCATGCCTACTCTTCCATTCATATCCCTTATTACGATCACTTTATAGCTCCTAGATATTTCTCCCACTACTTCATCCAGCTCATCCCAAAACCTGTCTTTTCTCTCTCACTCCTGGCTTCACACGGTGCATATGCTACAATCATTGCCACTTTCACCTTCTCAGACTTGAACTTGATATACGTACACATCGAGCTGTCACATTTGCAGTCTCTCATTCCATTCTGCCCCGCCCCATTCATCAACAAAGCAACTCCTTCCTTGCATCTTCCTCACCCATTCACTCCCGATCATACACATTTCTCACCCTCCCACTCCTCCACTTCACACCCTTTCATCTTCGTTTCACACAATGCCATCACGGCATATCCCGCACTCTTGAACACATTCATCACTCCCACACTCATGCTTTCCTCATTCACACGTCCCATATTCCACATGGCCACGCGAGTCTGCCCATTTGGTTGGGGCCCTGGGCAGGTAATGGGCCCTCCGAGGCTCTCTGAGAAGACTGCCATGATTATGTGATTTTGGATGGGGAATCTGGGGGACACTTAACCCTGCCAGAAACCCCGGTTATATGGTTTCCACCCAGCATAGATAATGGTTTCCTGGGTACAGGAAATCATTTGGCCTGTCACTCAGTGTAAAGATCATATGGCATCTCTACACTGAGTGGATGATGGGCACCCCCATCCACCACATAATAATAATAATAATAATAATAATAATAATAATAATAATAAAAGTAATAATAATAATAATAATAATAATAATAATAATAACAATAATAATAATAATAATAAAATAATAATAATAATAATAATAACAGTTACAATGATGATAAAGGCGATGGCGACCATCACCTACTCACTTGATGTAGCGCTGTCTACTTTTTACTTCATATAATTTTTCTGTGTCTGGCCTGCTCTTCCTATTTCTCCAATCTTTCCTGTCACCTTTAATTACTCTTCTTTCCTTTTCAGGTGGTTTTACATTGAGTGAAAGCCAAATGGTTTCCTGTATGCCAGGAAACCATTTACAGTCATGGGTGGTAACCATATAACCAACCCATACGTGTTCCCTACGAGTCAACAAGTGGGCTGGTGGTGGGTTAGTGCCCCTTCTCATAAAACCACTAACTCAGAGCTAAAAGGTCACCCCTTACGGGATTATGGCGTCTGGCTATAGCATGGTTCTCAATCTGGGAGCCATGGCCCTAGAGAGGGCCACGACAGGATTATATGGGGGCCATGTCAGGCTAGTGTTAGTAGTAAGTCAAAGTGTGTCTGTCTTACGGCCGGGTGAGGGAGTCACGTGTTTAAGCTTGTCGCCTTGCTCTCTCTAGCTCCAGTACATGCATGCTGCTTTTCGACACTGCTGGACCAATGACTGGACATGAACAAATATAGTTAGGTGGAAACACTTTATGTGCAATATGTAGGAGTGAACGTGTCGTCAAGTAAACCGTAAATAAAGTCCTATTTGCCTCAGTAGAGGGGATTCTTCCAAGAGACTTAGGACTGTGTACAGCAGTGGTTTCCAACCTGTGGGGCGCGCCCCCTTAGGGGACACGAAAGGCTGCCTGGGGGGGGGGGCGAAGGCTTGATAAAGAGGGTAATTATATTTGAAAACTATGAATTATGATGGAATTCAGTAATTTTAAATATGGAGAAAATATTTCAGGTATGAATCAGAAATCTAGTTATCTGAATAAATAAACAATTTCAAAGATTAAGATTCTATGATATTTACTGACATGTGCCAACTATGCCGGAAAATACAGTATTTGAGGATGGGGGGCGCAGGGAACGTGTCATTCAGTGTGGGGGGCCGAGAATTAGAAAAGTTTGGAAAACCCTTGTGTACAGGGTACAAGTGTGTCTCCCTCGCTCCCTGTTGTAACCTCCCCCTCGGCGACAATCTCAGTTGGCGCCCTGCAGATGTAAGTTTGTGAGAAATATATCCTGCTTTCTGTACAGTATTCTAGTGTAACGTGCGAGATATTTAGTTGATATTTGTACTGTGAAATTTACTTATATATTTTTGTATCTGTCTATCGATCTATCTATAGGTATATATTGATACATGTATAGTTTAATAGCTTATGTACTCCTTCATTCTGCCTTCCCAGGTCACTGGTGGTATCCCTATCACACCTCTACCTTTGATATTACTCTCACATACTCTATTTGTAATCTCATTTCACTTAATTTTCTGATTCATTCTTTTTTTTTATTATTATTATCATTAGACACTTGCACCAAAAAAAAAAAAAAAAATACTGCACTGATTTAAAGTATATGACACAATACAACCAATTCACTTTCACCAAACGATCTGAATTAAAATAAATGCTCAAAAAATTACCGTGTTATCTATCTATCTTTCTATTGCGAGACGCCTCAATCTCGTTCGGGGTGGCCACTCCACGTTGCCCCCGCCATTTCACTGCCCTGCTCCCATCTCACACCCCCCTCTCTCATATACCTCTCCACCCCACCCCTCCATCTCATCCTCGGCCTCCCCCTCCTTCTCCCCCCCTCCACCTCACTCACATACACTCTCCTCGTCAGTCTCTCACCCTCCATCCTCTCCACATGGCCAAACCACCTCAGTGTATTCCTCCTAACGCTTCCTATCACATCCACATCCACACCATAACGCTCCTTTATATCCTCATTTGTCAGCCTGTCTCTCCATGTGACTCCACAGGCTCCTCTTAAATAACTCATTTCCACTGCTCTCACTCTTGACTTGTGCCCTTCCAACAACGTCCAAGCTTCACTTCCATACGTTAGAGTTGGTATCACAATACTGTCATAAGGTAACTTTTTCACTTCCATGCTCACTTCCCTGTTTCATATCACTGCTTTCAAGGAACCAGCAACCTTTCTTCCCAGCTGTACCTTTTCAAGCACTTCACCCTCCAAACCTCCATTCTTACTCATCACACCACCCAAGCACTTAAACGTACTCACATTTTCCAATTCCTCACCATCCAGCCTCGCTGTACATTCACTGGCTTCACCTCTCTCAAAGACCATCACTTTACTCTTCCCTACATTCACCTTTAGATTCCGTTTCGTACACACTCTCCCAAACTCATCCACCAAGCCTTGCGGCTTCCCTTCGTCTTCACTCAACAACACAGTATCATCTGCAAACAACAGTACAGGGAGTTTCCAAACACTACCCTCTCTCATCAGGGCCACTCCAATATCCACTACCCTACCTTGTACCTCTTTTATTACCCCATCCATGTACAGATTGAACAACCATGGAGACATGACATATCCCTGTTTGAACCCAACCTTCAGAGAGAAAAATTCACTCAGTTCACCATCTACAAGCAATGCAGCCTTAGCACCATCATACATACTCTTCACAGCATTCAACAACTTCCCATCTACTCCATATATTCTTAATACTTTCCACAATCCTTGTCTATCCACCCTGTCATATGCTTTCTCCAAATCCATGAAAGCTGCATACAAATTCTTTCCCTTCACTAGAAACTTTTCCACTAAAGATCTAAGAATGAATATCTGATCTACACAACCTCTTCCCTTCCTAAATCCTCCCTGTTCTTCTCCAACTAATTCCTCTGTTATTTCCCTAACTCTGTCATTAAGTATCCTATTATACACTTTTCCTATTATTCTAAGAAGACAAATGTCCCTCTGATTACCACACACTTCTTTTTCCCCTTTTCCTTTGTACAAGGGAATAATTATACCTGACTTCCAATCCTCCGGAACTCTATCTTCCTCCCAGGCCAATCTGCACATCTTCAACATCCATTTTAATACTATCTCTCCCCCATGCTTCAACATTTCACTACACACTCCATCAATTCCTGGGGCTTTCCCCAATTTAACTTTCTTCATTACTTCCACAACTTCTGTCCTACTGATTTCTTCTTGTCTTCTCACCTCCCTCCTTCTCCCAGCCATTCTCCAGCCACTTACACTCGCATCACTTCCATTTTCTATGTTCAACATTTCCTTAAAGTGTTCTCTCCATCTGCTCACTTTTTCTCCCATCTCCACTAGTAATCTACCAATTTTATCTTTCACTCCCCTGCTAACTTCACTTCCACCCTGTCTTACTCTTTTCACCTCATTCCAGAACATTTTCTTACAGTCCCTCCACTTTACCCTGAAATTCCTTCCAAATTCCTCATCCACTCTCATCTTACTCTCTCTTACTAATCTTTTTACCTCTTTCTTTCTTTCTACATATAACTCTGTCTTCCACCTCTCAACTTCTTCCACACCCCTATTTCTCATCCATTCATTGTATGCTTTCTTCTTTTGTGCCACAGCCTGTCTACCTCTTCATTCCACCACGCAGTTCCTTGCACCCCCCTCTGTCTTCTCTTCATCCCACACACCACATCACATGCTGCACATATTTCTTCTGTGAATATCCTGCACACACCTTCCACGTCCTCCATCTGCTCCAATTCATATTTGCCCAATCGTTCCTCCACTTATATTCTGCCTTTTTCTCATCCTCTTGTAACCTTTCCACTCTCCTCGCAACTACTCCTTCTTCCCGTCCTTCCCTTCTTCTATTACTCCATTTTATTTGGATCTTGATTCTGGCCACCACCAAGTAGTGGTCAGAAAGTCCACTTCCCCAACCTCTATAAGCTCTTGCATCCATTACACATCTTCGCATCCTTTCATCCACACACACATAATCAATCATTGCCTTCCTTTCATTCAGTTCACCACCCACCCTTGTCATCACTCGCCATGTATACCTGTGGATCATTTTATGCCTGAAGAGGGTATTGGCTATCACCAACCCCCTCCCAGCACAAATGTCCACTCACGCACTGCCATTCTCATCTATTTCAGAAGGCACACCCCACTCACCAACTATTCCATCCACCTTCACATTCCCTACTTTACCATTCATATCACCGATCAAAAACACTCTCTCATTCCTTCCAAACTTTTCCATGCACACTTCCACATTTGTCCAGAACTCTTCTCTCACTCGTCTTGCACGATCTTGCGTTGGCGCATACACACACACAATCGCCCACATTTGTATTCCAATTTTCAATCTTACCCACAGAATCCTTGACCCAACTGATCCATACTCTCTTATGTTCTTCCATCTTTTTCTCACAACTATACACACTCCTTCTTTTGCCCTCTCATTCTCACCTACAGTACTCCTGCACATATACCCCATCCATACTCCCATTCTCTCACACTCTCACCTCACCCTATAGTTTCAGTTACTCCACATATATCAACCTTCACACCCTCAAGCACCTGGACAATCTCTCTCTCATTCACCTCATCATTCGCACCTCTTACAATCCATATTCCGATTACCATGTCTTTTGTCCGGTCCTTGGTCATCATCTTTTGGTCTGTCCTTGTCCGAGGCTTCTTGTTTGTCTTTTTAGTGTTATACTTTAGTGTTATACCGAATTTTAATCAAATGGCTTTCGCCAAACCCGATTTCAATGAAGATTTAGCAGCTCTGACTTTAAGTTTCTGACAATATGAAACTTTCATACAGGTTTGAGTCGGGTACAAATTTAGAAAGGCATTTGTGTTTTACTACATCCTTATAATTATCGATGTTTTTGGATGATTACGCATTTTTATGTGGTATCTAATGTTTCGCTGCATTTGACACCTTTTCGCCTATTTTTTGGCATCAGTATTTACACTTTACTGTCAAAATATATGACAGTGTGAAAATGATACGGTAATGATTAATTATGATTATTCAAAGTGTAATACTGCATTTGGCAATTTCACATATTCCGCATTGTTTTCTTACAGTGTAATCATGATTTTACATAATCTTTGCATATGTAAGGGCGACGACGGAGCCCAGCTACCACACATGGAAAATTCGGAGACTTTAATAGTTCCTAGGATGCCAGACGAAATACACATCAGTTGCACATGTGGTAATATTAACATTATTAACTCAAAACTTTCTTTAACAAAACCTATTTTAACTTGAGGAAAAAAAAAAATGAATGCACTGTTGTTTGCGAAAAAAAACAAATTCTGATAACCAGTGACTTCATACTGAATACAATTTAATTCAAGTTGGTGTTGTTAAAAATAAATCATGCCAGATTGGTGGAAGTAGTTTGACGCTGGTGACTATCGACACTGATTTTAAACCACTGTAGTGAATTAATCCACTTTGGTGCAAGTGGCCACATAATTTTAAACTTTACCATTCATCTGCTTCTATCTGTATGGCTTTTTTTTTTTTCCCCCCATAATTTGCGATGGCTGCCAGTGTCGCTAAGAAGTGAATGTGCAATGATGAATGAATTAGATACTAATTTACAGCAATCCTCGCAGATGGCATCGAGAAACCTTAGTGTGTGCTGTGTTTAAAAGTGCTGGGGAATGATGCTATGAGGCCCAGTAAGCTGAAGCATCGTCTGACGCCAATCCACCCTCAGTATGCGGAGAAAGACCCAGTTTCTTCAAGCACCAGGAACAGAGTTTGGGAAAACAGAGACTGGATGGGAGTGGCGCTTTCCAAACAGTGTAGCAGAGGCATCATATGATGTTTCCCTTGAAACTGCAAGGAGGAAAAAGGTCCACACGATTGGTGAAGCTTTAGGCCGTGTGCTGTAAAGATGGTGAATCGGGTTCTTGGAGAGTCAAGTGCCCATATAATTCAGCAGATTTCTTTGTCAAACGACGCAGTGAAACGGAGAATTAGTAAAATGTCAGCTGATATCATGGAACAACTGATCCAGGAGATTAAACATTCTGCTAATGGTATGTTCCCAGTACAAATGGATTGGTCAACGGATGTGAGTTCTTGTGCAGAGCTACTCGTGTTTGTTAGGTAGCGTATGTATTCATGCATGGAATCAAAGGTGAATATCTGTTCTGTCCACAGCTTGAAACTACCACGAAAGTTTAGATATGATGGAAAAGTTGGTTTCTTTCTTCACAGCTAACAGAATAGCCAGGGAAACTTGCTGTGGAGTTTGTACTGATGGGGTTACGGCGATGCTCCAATCAAAATCGGGGCTACAGAATCATGTCAAGGAAGTAGCTCCGAGTGCAGGCCCGTAGCCACGGGGGGGCTATGTTAGGGCTTAGCCCCCCAGTAAAACTTATTTGCCCCCCAGAAGTTTTTCACATAGAAGCGTATATGATTTGCTTACACACAAACCGGGAAAATATGCGAAAATTCAAGCCAGATATACTACTTATTTATGACATGATATGATTCTATACAGTTACATGTTTAATGACGGTTATCATATGGTCACGATGTAATTCATTATATGCAAACTAGCTGGTATAGGTTATAGGTTTTAGAATGGAATTTAGCTGAACCAGGTCGTGGCTGAATGAACCATATCAGCGTGGTGGCGGTTTGCAGGTTTATATGGCACATGCCGCTAGGAAAACGGCGCGCAACAACGATTCAAATTCAAAGTTATACCGACGAAAAAACGGTGAAGCCTACTTGGCAGTCTGGGCCCTGGCACACTAGATATCAGGTACAGCGTAGAGCGTCACTTAACCAACAGTGCGAAACACTACTTTGTGGGACGAATTATTAGGTAAGCACGTCTTCTCGTAACCTCGTTAGCAATATCAGTGCCAGTTTGCAAACTGCAAATACTGCCAGAGTTATAATTAGCTTTGAAAAAGGTACGAGTTGAAACTTATGAAAGCTGAAAAAGCTGCGAAGCTTCACGTTTAGAGAAAAGAATAACGTTCATTTTGGCACAAAAAAAAAAAAAAATGATTTCAGCTGGTTTCAGTGCAGCATATATATATATGTATATATATATATATATATGTATATATATATATATATATATATATATATGCAAGAAAGAAGGAACCAAAGGTCAGGAGCCAGCAAACCGTACCTTCCAAGAAAAACAAAAACAATACAAAACTGAGCCAAATTCAAGATCCGTTCATTTCGAGATGCCTGGACACACTGCGTTTGAGAGACTTGAGATCATAGGAAGTAGGAAATACAGACAGAGGGAGACAGTTCCAGAGTTGATCTGTTGCATAAATGAAGGACTGGGAGTAACGGTTAACTCTTGCATTAAAGAGTTGGACAGAAAAGGGATGAAAATTTGTTGCTAGACGGGTGGTAGAGGTGGAGGAATGCAAACAGGCAGTTCAGAGGAGCAGTGACCATTGAAGTAGCGATAGAAAAGAGATATAGATGCAACAGTGCGGCAAAGAGACAGAGGTTGAAGGGCGCCAGTAAGAGGAAGAGAGTTGATGAGACGAAAAGCCTTTGACTCCACCCTATTGAGAAGAGCTGTATGTGGGAGCCTCCCCACACATGAGAGTTGTACTCTACGCAGGAGCGAATAAAACCCGTGTATAAAGTCAACAAATGTGCAGATGTAAAGAAGGTACAGAGTCGGCTTAGCACACCTAATCTCTTGGAAGCAGATTTTACAAGAGATGCAATATGATTTTTCCAAGATAAGTCCCGAGTGAGTGAAACCCAAAGCATGTTCAAGGATGATGCAGGACTGAGCTGGATATTGCTAAACCTTAGAGGGTACTCCTGTGGAAGATTGTGTCGGGTTGATATGTGTAATAACCGAGTTTTTGGTGCATTAAAAACAACAAGATTATTTTTACCCCGGTGAGAGGTACGAACCAAGTCAGACATTAGGTGTGCCATAGCCTCATCCCTTGTTTGTTGTAGTAACTGCTGAACGTTGTGGAAACCAAATGGAAAGGTGAAGGGTAGAATCATCAGTGCACAAGTGGATAGGGTTAGATGTACAGCTTAGAAGGTCATTGATGAATAAAAGGAAGTGTTGGTGATAGTACAGAGCCCTGAGGAACACCACTGTTGATAGATCTAGGAGAAGAATGATGGCCATCTACAACAGCAGCTATTGAACGACCAGAAGGGAAGCTACAGATGAAGATACAGACCGGATAGAAACCGTAAGAGGGCAGTTTGGAAATTAAAGATTTGTGCAAGACTCGATCGAAAGCCTTTGAGATGTCAAGTGCAATAACAAAGCTTTTGCTGAAGTCCCGAAAGGAAGATGACCAGAAGTCTGGAAGATAGGTGAGAGAATCGCCAGTAGAACAGCCTTAACAGAACCCATACTGACGATCAGAAAGCATGATGTGATAGGAAAGATGCTTTAAAAAATTTTTTTATTTAGAATAGACTCGAAAACTTTTGAAACACAGGATATTAAAGCAATTGGATGATAGAGGGTTGGGAATGGTCACCGTTCTTTGGGACTGGCTGAATGAGAGCAAAGTTCCAGCAAGAAGGAAAGGTACAAGTTGACAGACAAAGGTGAAAGATTTTACCTAGGCAGGGTGTAAGCACAGAAGCACAGTTCTTGAGGACAACAGGAGGGACTCCATCAGGCCCATATGCCTTATTAGTGTTGAGGTCAGTGATGGCAGAAAATACATCAGCTGAAGAAATTTTAATGTCAGCCATGAGGAAGTCTGAGGGGGAAAGTGATGGAGGAACGGCACTGGAATCGTCTAAGGTGGAATTGGAGGAGAAAGTCTGAGCGAAGAGATCTACTTTATCAGTGGAAGAAATAGCTACAGAGCCATCAGAATAGAAAAGAGGAGGGAAGGATGACGAGGTAAAGTTGTTAGAAAGGCTTCTGACAAGGTGCCAGAAGTAGCGGGAAGAATTCGAGTTGGAGTGTTGAGAGCAATTAGTATGGATGAAATTATTTTTAGCAGAGTGAAGAACAGACTTAGCATGATTCCGGGCAGAAACATAAACAAGTTGTGATTCAGGGTTGAGTTGGCTCTGGTACCTTTTATAGGCCCTCTCCTTGTTGTCGAGATCATTAGAACAAGCGTGATTAAACCTAGGCTTTCTTGCATTAGTCAAAGGATATGAGAAGGGAATGTATGCTTCCATGCCCGAGAGAATAATCTCTGTAATGCACAAGGGACACTCAGATGGCTCCCGGCCTTGGAAGAAATAATCATTCCATGGAAAATTTAAGAAGTACTCTCTGAGGGCCTCTCAATCTGCAATTCCAAAGTGCCACAGACTACGTTTCTTTTGAGGGTCCACAGGGCCGTACCGGAGCGATAGGACAGGTTACGGTAATGAGGTTCTGATCGAAGAAGCCCAATGGAGAGGAAAGATTAACAGTGTAAGCAGAAGGATTAGTTGTAAGGAGGAGGTCAAGTATTTTGGAGCTCTCTTCAAGGCGGTGAGGGATACGGGTAGGGTGCTGTATAAGCTACTCTAGGTCATTAAGGATAGAAAAGATGTAGGCTTGTTCACCAGATGGATCAGTGAAAGGATAGGAGAGCCAATGGTGGTGCTGAACAATGAAATCTCCTAGAATGGAGAGTTCAGAGACAGGCGATATGGATAGAATTGTGTTCCATCATAGAAGTAAGATAGTCGAAGAATTTTTGACAGTCAGAAGAATTGGAGGATAAGTAAACAGTGCAGATATATTTAGTCAGAGAATGACAAGAAAGCTGGAGCCAGAGAGTACAGAATTCAGAAGAATCATGTTTAGGAACGCGAGAGCAGGATAAATCATTGCGTACATATACACAACATCCACCTTTGGCTTTGAAATGAGTATAGCGAAAGTAGGAGGAAACAGAAAAGGGTTTGCTGTCAGTTGCCTGAGACAGCTGAGTCTCTGTCAAGAAGAGAAGGTGAGGTTTATTGGAGGAGAGGTGGTGTTCGACAGAGAGAAAGTTAGAGGAAAGGCCGCGAATGTTGCAGAAATGAAGAAGAAGAGAGTCAGACAGTGGTTCCAGGCATCTCTCTTAGTCGTCAGTGGGAGAGAGGTTGATGGTGAGGAAATTTATGATCCCCCCCCCCCCCCCGAGGACTCCGAGGCCTGATTGTCTGATGCCGCCATTTTACTTTTAAGTTTTAAAATGAGGTGTAGTGTGTACTGTGCATGTAGTTTGGTGCTGACAGTTAGAGAAACCTGTACTGGAGAGCATGCTGGCCTACTCTCTGTGTTAATGAGATACTGAAAAAAGTTCAGCAAAGGGGGATGGTCAGGAACTAGTCCCATACCCGACTCTGGGTAAAGGCTTCAGGGCCTATTTCTTGGGGGCAGTGACCTATTCCAAGGCCAAGTAGTCCTCCTACACCTCCACATGTCACCAGTTCGGCGCTGACACCCACCATCCATATTGAATACATGCTAGGGCTGTATCATACAGGACTAGTGTGTATTGGTATTAGCGGAGGCATTTTTTCGACATGTCGGCGGGTCATCTGGTAGATCAGGAGTCATCTGGTAGATCAGGAAAGTCTTCTTTTTTTAGGAAATTCAAATCCTTAAACTGTTCCCTGCCCCAGCCGGGATTCGATCCTGGGTCCATTGGGACTACATGTACATACAATACATTGTAGAAGAAATATGCGTAGAAAGAACAGTATAAAAAATTAAGCCTCCCCTACGAAGGAGATTGTCCCCCCATATTTCAAGTCCTGGTTACGGGCCTGTCCGAGTGCGAAAATGGTTCATTATATCAACCATCGTTTTGCACTGGCGTCAAAAACCCTCCTTGATGCCCTTTGCAAAATCCTGGAGGTGGTAAAATGTACCAGCTCTGTGAAAGCAGGAGATATGAACCCTTGCCTTTCACAGAAAATGTGAAGATATGGATGCAGTGCATGAATCCCTCCTCATTTACTCCAAAGCGTGATGACCCTCCAATGGCAATTTTGCAGACAGGGTATCTGAGCTTCAGAGAGAACTTAAACTGGAAATGAAAGAGAAGGATGATTCTAGGGAGTTTCTTCAACCAGGCGTTGTGGAAGTCACGCTTTGCATACCAGGCCGATATTTTTGAGCAGCTAAACAGGCTGAATCTCAGGCTACAAGGCATGGAAAGAAATGCAATTCACATCATGGACTGTATGCGTGCATTTCTTGCTAAACTCAAAAACTGACGAAGGAAAGTAAATGCAGAAAATGTTGCCATATTCGAGAATCTTTCAACTGTTCTTGGCGAGATTGAAGAGGATCACCTACTTGAACCATCACTCAAAAGGGGAATAATTCAGCACTTGGAATCCCTGGAAAGTGAGCTCAAAAGATACTTCCCAGAATTCAAGGAGGAAGGAGGGAAATTGGCGAGGAATCCTTTCTCTGGCACTCTTGATACTGCTGCCATTACCGATGACGTTCAAGACGAATTCCTTGACCTGAAGAATGATTCTGCTACCAGAGACCATTATGATGAAAAATGTTTGTGTTCTGGTTCTCCATGTATCAGTTATTTCCAAAAGTTAGTGAAATCGCATTTAGAGTTTTTTGCCATTTTCCACAACATATTTATGTGAATCTGGTTTCTCCAACCTGCTACACATATAAAGTAAAAGGCGAAACCAGTTGGTTGTGGACCCAGAGGAGATTTTCGTTATTAACGACTCAACCTTGAGTCTGTCGACTGAGTGAAAGCAAACAGTGTCATTCATCCCATATGTTACAAAGTATGCATTCTGATTGCTACTTGTATGCATTAAAATAAATGGAGAGCACTAAAACAGTTTTTTTTTTATCTTTATTTGTGAGGGGCTTGAGAGGAAAAAGAAGGGGGCCCCAAGAGGGTGTTAAGATCCCCACAAATGGGGAATGATATGAAAAAGTTTGAGAAACACCTGACTATAGATAGATAGACAGATATACAGACTTGCATTTTCTTCCAGTGCATTGAGAGAAATCATGGGAACTGCATACCCAACCCTGCGATATGCATGCAAATTTGGAAAAAAAAAAAAAAAAGTATCCCGACGTAAAAGCTGCATGATCGCAATGGTGGCATATGTGTAGGGGTGATATCCTAGAATACATTCAGGGAGTCGTACAACAACAACAACAACAGCTACTACTACTACTACTACTACTACTACCACTACTACTACTACAACTACTACTACGACTACTTCTAAACTACTTCTACCACGACTGCTACTACTAATAACTAGCAGTAGTAGTAGTAACAGTCATGTCATGGAGGGGGGCTGACCTCCCCTAAGAATAATGGTGGAATATTTTATATAGTGGAAGACATTATCAAAAAAACAGGCGAACTAACCGTAACATTTCGGTGACATGCATATCCTCACTTTCCCTTATTTCTTATCGTTTAAAATTCTGGGAGGTGGACTGAGCCACCCAGATCATTCAGGGGAGGGGTCACGTTCTCCAAATATTGCATTACGGTTCAGAGTCCATCATACAGTGTGTACTGTACTAGGATAGCAATGCCGTTTCTGCCATCCTATCACTATTTTTGAGATTTAATTTTATTTATTTATTTTTTTGAAGAGGGGCTGACCCCTTAAAAACTCAGGTTGGAAAACTGTATATAAGAGGAAATTTAATTCAGATCCAGTAATAAGCTATGAGGAGTTAAGCAGTGGCGTACCTAGAAAGTTGAAAAAAGGAGGGGCCTTTTATTTCTTTTATCATTTTAACTGCGCAGCCCATGACTATGGCGAGCGCAGCGAGCCCGTACTGTTGGGAGGTTCGGCGGGGGGGGGGGTGCATAAGCCCCCCCTCCTCAGAGAAAATTTTGCATTTTGGCCAATTGTACAATCATTTTAAGGCCATATGGAATGGGTATATGACATAAATATAGCATATTCTAAAGTCATTTTTAAGTACTCTGTGCCACTGAGTTATGATTCAGTCTCTCCAGTAACCTCATACTACTAAAATTCAAATGCTCACATTTTTTTTTTTTTTTTTATAAAACTTCAGCAGAACAGACAGGAATACCAGACAGTATGACAAAACATAGAGTATATATATATATATATATATATATATATATATATATATATATATATATTGTGGTAGGTAGGGGCGCTCACCATCCACTCACTTGATGTAGTGCATACATACATACATACAGTACATACATATATATATTTTGTGGTAGGTGGGGGCGCTCACCATCCGCTCACTCGATGTAGTGCTGCTGTCGGGTGTCTGCCCTTTCCTCTCCTCCATCCTTGTTTCCTTCCATTCTCTTCTGTCTTCCTTTCCTTCATTCTTTCTTTGTCCTTCTGCCTACAGGTGACTTTATACTCTCTCTTCTGTCTTTCTTTCCTTCTTTCTTTCCTCTTCCTTCTACCTATGGGTAACTCTACACTGAGTGACGAGCCAAATGGTTTCCTGTACACCAAGAAACCATTTACTACGCTGGGTGGTAACCATATAACCAAATTTTGGCGCCTGGTGGTTTAGTGGGTAATTATTGTGCTCCAATCGGATTAAGCCGGTGAAAGTTTATATCCAAGGGGTGGTTGGGGTTGATTTTTTTTTTTTTCTTTATGTGTCCGACTCTAGGCATAGGCTTCACAGCCTGCTTTCAAGGCTCAGTAGTCTTCCTACATACCATACACCGCTACATGTCACCACTTTGGCGCTAACACCCACCGTGCACATTGAATACATGTTAGGGCTGTCTCATACAGGACTGGTGTACTGGTATTAGCGGGGGTATTTTTACGACATGTCGGCGGGTCTTCTGGTAGATCGGTAAAGTCTGATTTTTATGAAATTCAAACCCTTAAACTGTTCCCTGCCCCAGCCGGGATTTCAACCTGGGTCCGGTAGGACTGCAGGCCGCCTTTCTACCGATTGAGCCACCGCCTCAGGGATGAGTGAGGCTGGTCACTCTCATCTTAAATGTCGGGACCAACTGCCTAGCCCCGGGCTTCTACGCTCCTCATGGGGCAATGTAGGACTGGATGATGAATATATATATATATATATATATATATATATATATATATATATATATGTGTGTTTATATATATATATATATATAGATATATATATATGGTACATATGTGTGTGTGTGTGTGTGTGTGCGTGTGTGTGTGTGTGTGTGTGTGTGTGTGTGTGTAGTGCAAAAGGGAGGGGCCATTGCCGCATGCCCCCCCCCCCTCTGTACGCCACTGGAGTTAAGGCACAGACATACAGACGGATACGCACCCCGACTTAATCTCGCTCAGCTGTATTGGGTTTTGCCGAAAGTGATAAAATCCTGGTCCGCAGAATTGATGATAATAACGGATTAATAATAATAATAATAATAATAATAATAATAATAATAACGTCAATAACATTAACGGTAAAGTGGCTCTTCCAGTCCGTTGTCGACTTGGCTATAATTCTATTTATTTTGAATCTGTGTTTTTATATGACTTCTATAGTTTAATCCTTCACTTCCCTAGTAATAGACAAGCTTGTGAGTAGTGCCCTAAAATCTTGTTGATAATGTGGACCCGGTGTGAAATCAGGGATTTGGAGTGGATAAAGACGAAGCTAAAAAAGAATATGATAATTTCGCACTAAAATTAAAATTAAAATCGCACTAATCTTATAATAAAAGGGGAGGGGGGAGGACCAAATATTTCTAACAACCTGTTTTATAAAGAAAAAATTGTTACGGAAACGAGTCAGTAAAGTCAAGCCATTTAACGTTAACCTATAGACCCCATCAACTCATCCCTGTTCTCCACCCTCCCCCTAAAAATTCCAGTCTTTTCTTTGCATTAGATGTGACCAATCATGTTTAATTAAATATTTCGTATACTATTTCAAAATGTGTAGTCTTTTCCGCTCCTTGGGCACAGTACGGTCTGTGAAATGATATTATGTTAACGCAGAAAATTCGTACTAACCTCGTTTTCATATCGTTGTCAATAATCCTTGCTGGAATATGAGTATATCTGAAGTGATGTGTCACCCCGAACTGGTTTTAAAATTCATGACACCAGCCTGCCAGGTAGCAACGCAGCTGCTGACTCGCTACAGTAAATCGCGTCATGTTGCCTGACCCTCCGACCAGTTATATTTTTAAAAATGTATACAAAAAAATAAAGTACACCGGCGCCAGCAGCGTGCCGGTAACAGGTGTTACAGAGAATATAAAAATGGAGACACATAGCCAAACAGAGGTTAGGGGGAGGCGTAACCTAACTGGGGTCGCCGCCCCTCAGGTCTCCCTTCGACGCTATAATTCACCCAAAGTGACGGCTCTGTCTCACTGCTCCCCCCCCCTCCCCCAACCTCCCCGCATGTAAATCAGCTCACAGCGTGCATACTCGATCATGGCTGTATCAACAAACACCCAACCGTTCTATGTGCCTATTGCAAGTGTTGTAATTAATTTCGTATTACTGGATGCGCCAAAGAAAGGCAAAGAATAAAGGGTTTTTATGCATGTGAGAACTACCAGTAGAACAGGCCAAATATGAATTGTCAGACATGGGTTGAAACTAAAGTAATGCAATAAAAATAATAATAACAATAATAATAATAATAATAATAACAACAGTAAAAACAATAATAATAATAACTATAAGCGTTGCTTGTTGCTGGAGTAACAAGTATGTCTTCTGTCGAGAACAAAGTTGTTGAAGTGTTGTGTGCTGGATTTACAAAGCTGACGTTTATTTTATGATTACAGCGAAAGAAAAAGAGATTTAAGCAAGACAACTTTTGTTGAACATAACGTTTTAGGGACCTTTGTTCCTCAATATAATGGGCCTTCCCTTTTTGTTGATATCAAATGAAGGAACTCACGAAACAACACAACTTTTGTCCAGTACGTTATTTCAATATGTTCACACGTTAAAAGATATAAACAAAAACGTGTCGAAAAAAAAAAAATCAACGTTTTTACCCCTCCATACTTCAGGTACAAGTCAGCATTTTTGTTGGGCACTGCCAGACAAATTGAAATATTTGCGGATCAGGTACAATGTCTAGACTGCCTAAATCTCGAATCTCGTGGCAATAGCTCTTTTCGTTTTTGAGCTTTTACGTGCACAAAATGACTAGTTTTTCGAAAAATTGCGTTATCTCGAACCCGGAAGTAGATTTTTAAAAAATGAAAAACGTGTTAGAAGCGTCTACTAGCGTTGCATCTTTTCTGAGAATATGAATAAATTCGAACATCAAATGCCTGAGTTATTAACGTGTGAAAAAAAAAAAAAGGAGAAAAAGAATATTAAACAGCAGAATAACAAAGTCTCCCGTTCGAGACGGAAGACCTAATAATACTAATGATACTACTAAAAATAATTAGAACACCACCACGACCACCAACAACAACAATAACAACAAAAATAATAATAATAATAATAATTTATTATTATTATTATTATTATTATTATTATAACTGCCAAACATGTTCCACGACTTCCCCAGCAAACCTATCATCCTCTATCATGAAAACCATGACCCTGGATAAGGAAGAAACATGGAAATGGACATTGTAAATAATTGTAGATGCTTATCACTCCTCTACCACCACCACCACCATCGTCGTAATACAACTTTCCTTGTTTACACGGAGCTGGGGATGTGTAAGGACACGGTCCTTTGCCCCTTTAGTCTACGTTATTTTCACCTCATTACCTCCACCAGTGAAGGTGGGAGGAGATTTTTTTTTTTTTTTTTTTTTTTTTGTGTGTGTGTGTGTCCGAATCTGGTCATAGGCTTTGCAGCCTGTTTCCAAGGTCCAGTAGTCCTACATACTATACGCCTCTACATGTCACCGCTTCGGGGCTAACACCAACTGTCCATATTGTATACATGCTAGGGATGTCTCATACAGGACTGGTGTACTGGTATTAGCGGGGATATTTTTACGACATGTCGGCGGGTCTTCTGGTAGATCAGTAAAGTGTACTTTTATGAAATTCAAATCCTTAAAACTGTTCCCTGTCCCAGCGGAGCGAAGGAAGAGTTAATTACAGTTTGACAGCCGGGCGTCAGTTTGGTTATATGTTTATCATCCAACCTAATAAATGTTTTCTTGGGTGAAAACATCTGGATTTCAGTGCAACAAATGGTGAAGCAACGCACCGAACTCTAAAGATGATAATTGATGATACTGACAATTCATGTTAGGGATTATTACGGGTATAGTGATGATAATGACGATAATGAAAATGACCATTTTTATATTTACTCTTCCTTTAACACTTAGCCAGTCAAGAAAAAAATGGTTGTATTTGTTCAACTGAAACTCACATTAAAGCAACCCACGGTAATTTTATTTTATTTTATATTTGGAATCTCTCTCTCTCTCTCTCTCTCTCTCTCTCTCTCTCTCTCTCTCTCTCTCTCACACACACACACACACACACACACACACAATAAAGATTACCTCCAATATGGGTAAATGCTTACCCTCAAGTGGAAGATTTGTGTTTAAATGAAAATGATATGAACGATATTTGAGAGAGAGAGAGAGAGAGAGAGAGAGAGAGAGAGAGAGAGAGGTCCCATGCACAACCAACCCGACGCCACGAACGCACGTAACAATAACGCGTTACTCACTGGCTGTGTAAAACCTGTGGTAAGCAGTACAGATAAAAGTACAGTATATAGCAACAAAAGTTATGATTTTCTTTCCGTACTCATTCTCGATCTACGGAATAATGGGGACTAGATCTACAAATTACTTATTCATGTATTTAGACAATGTTTTCCTAATCAGTAACTACCTCCTACGACACACCCTCACTCTCACAGTCATACTTTTGCACCCTGATCCTGATTAAGAAATGTAAGCATGGTAACATCTATAATCGTCCCAATCTTTGTATAGATAGGGTCAGTCTACAACTCTCATTTGTTACCAACGAGAATGGAAAACCAGACGTGCTTTATCATCGCCACATGATTCAGAAAAAATATTCCCAAACTAACGGAGGATGATCTCCAAACAAACTGGCATGATAATGACCATGCAAGAACATAGGATACAAAATTGTGTGTGTGTGTGTGTGTGTGTGTGTGTGTGTGTGTGTGTGTGTGTGTGTGTGTGTGTTGATTGACATGTGACCCCATGTATCTCGAGAAAATGAAAGGTCACAGGGATAATATGCAAAAAAAAAAAAAAAAAAAAAAAAATTGTTTCGTAAATGAAACAGATTGTTGACGATATGAAGGTACAGCAACAAAATGGAAAGTGCAAAGAAAAAACAAAACAAAATAAAGTAAAAAGGACCTGATCAAATCCAGTACCTCTCCACACAATGGTGTCCATCACTTTGCACCCTCTCTTGTAACAGTACAGCTCCTCATCTTGTCATCTTTTTTTTTTTTTTTTTTTTATCGATCTCACTTTCTTATGCAAACTTAGGGTGGCTAATAAAAGTGGCTGTCGAGAGATACTGAAAGACTCAAAATCTGACGAAAACAAAGAAGTGGTAAGTGCAACACACACACACACACACACAGCAACTGCTTCACCTACATACACCATAAATAGAAGCCAGAACGCAACACTCCCACCCTTTCCATTGCAAGGCAGACCGGCAGACCGTGCAATAATTGTTGCAGCAAGTTTAAACAAGTTCCAACAAGTCTCTTAGACGACCACTTCTCTTCCCATCAGCAACCATTCACGAAAATCAAGATTCTGTAACCATTTCAATGTTTATTCTCTCTCTCTGTCTCTCTGTCTGTCTGTCTGTCTGTCTGTCTGTCTCTCTCTCTGAAATCAAAAGGCCTGGAAATGCAAGGAAAAACATCGAGACATATGATTCCGAGAAATAATGAAATTCATTCTGATGACGTTTAGAGTTCAGCAGTGCCGGCTTTAACAATATATATATATATATATATAGGACTACATAATAGATAGATAGATAAATAGATAGATAGAGAGACAGATAGAAGCAGGGAGTCAAATGATGAGAGGTGTTGTGTCTGCGAGAATCGAGCAGTGCTAAACATGCTTACACACTCTGACGCGAGGAATGCTTGAGACAGCGTCTAGTGGCCATATACACACATACACATATGCTCACACACAGGCTACGGGAACTTTCCATCCACGAGGAACACACGTGACACACCCCTGCTACACCAGAATTTAGGAAAGAGAGCTCAGACGGAGATTAGCCACCGAACAGGCAAGAGAGCAGTAGACTGGCCTCAGAGGAGACAGGTGACGGGAGAAGGGCTTGGCAATTTGAGAGAGAGACAGATAGCGAGACAGGGAGGTAGCTACCCGGGACTTATATTCGTTCCGTGTGAGGGACTTGTTAATATTCCCAAGACAAATAAAAATAGTCCCATACTATTCTTTACCTCTCCTGTCACTACATGACATTTGGTGGGGAAGCTACTACAAGATATAAAAGCCGCTCGACCACAAGTCTAAAATATACTTCTCTACAAGTAACTACAAAGTCTTTATGACATTTGGTAGCAGCGAACGTATACGAACCTTGTCTACGAATCAACATTAAATTCCTACAAAATATCAAGATTGAAAACAACCAACAACATCAGCTCCTGACAGTATTCTCTCCATCCAGCCCCCTCCGTCTCCCAGATCATTACGCTGATGCAGAGGTCAAGAGATCACTTGACGCCTTGCAAGTAGCTTAACGACAAACCAGCAAATCTGCGGACATCGTCTCCGAATTAAAAGCAAATTTCTACAAAAGCAACCGAGACTACAAGATTAGCTTCAGTTCTACATTGAATCCTACAAAATACAGCCTACAGTGCAAATAGTCTACAAGTCTACGACGAATCAGCGAACTACAGCCATCTACAATCAACTACAATTAACAACTCTACGTCGTCTGTATAATCTTCTACACGCACCTACAAGTAGCGGCAGTCTTCATCCCACAACGAGTAAATCACTAGAGAAAAGGACCGAGAAAACATCGACATAGAAAAACGGAACAAACAAACGAAGAGTGAGACACGACTCACAACTCATCTTACTCACTCGTCTTCACTCAAGTTACTCATCGCTACTCATTCACTCACCACAGCTACCAGTGTGGGAAGCCGACGTCACCATGTGCTGAGATGACATCACAACGCGAGTCTGCCATGCCAAGCAACGTGTGACTGACACCAGGCACTTCTCACCCACTACTCATTACTCATTATTCACTTATTTTCACAGTTACGTTGGAAATTCGACGTTCTATGCTGAGGTTTGCCTGGGACAGCCGTTAACCACTACAAATACCAGGCCATGGAGTTTCCTGAGTAATATCGTCCATCAACACACCACTAGAATTATCAAGAGATCTTCAATCAAACCTGTATTTTCTTCTGAGAGCGACTTTTGTATCGACACACCTCTACGATCTGTATCAAGTGGGTAAAATTATACTTGCTCATTTCTTCTCAGTGCTAAAATTAGCTATATTCAACTTATTTACTCATCTAGTTTGCTAGGACATAAATAAACAAGAGGCGTATTTCATAACATCATATCTTAATGACAGGAATATTTTCGCCACCACCCACGTTAATACCAGATGATACACAAATTGCCACAACATCAGACTCACAATTAAGAGACAGAACACCCCTTGTCCAACCATCACCACACGCTACAGATAAAGAAACAAATACGGGAGTTTCGGATGATGAGTGGGAAACCCCTTCAGACATAGAGAGTGACGACTTTGCAGCTGCCTTGCATACGTATGCCAATATACTTAACGGGGTTCACCGGTCCGGTCATACATATTCCACCATTCCCTCACATAACGATAAACACGTACAAGTTGAATTAACAGGGCAATCATTAAATATGAATCAAGAAACAAATACTGCTGATCTAAAAACCACACCTCACGTTTTTGTGTATCACGAGGATAAGACTGCCCCAAAATTCTCTGGCACAGACAAAGATCGCATTGATGTCATTTCATTAATCAGTCAGTGCGAACAAATGTTCATCAAGCGCCACATACTAGATGAACAAGAGAAAATTGCTATTTTTTCATCTTGCATAAGCCAGGAAAGATGTCCAGCAAGCAATTTATTGCGCTCCGATAAGCTACATCGTGCTAGGACATATGATGAATTTAAAACTGAATTTCTGAAGAAATTTTCTGGAGGTATGAACTTCTTGCCAGGTATAATTCCAGAATTACATAAAATTGTAGATCTTGTAAGGGAGCACACTACAAACCATGTGCTCAGTGAAATAACTGCTGATGTCTCCACAATCAAGAGAACCCTATTAGCTACTCTGGAGAATTCTAAGTGGATAACAGATGATGGAAAGATGTCCCCAGACCTCGTCGTGGACATCATTGGTTATGTAGCTGCCTTGTGTAAATTACCTGATAGGACCCTTAAGATCGCCAAAACGATCGCGTACACCCCAGGAATGTGCTTACTAGACTTAATGAACGAGGTAGAGATGCAGTGCAGTAAAGCAGGTGTGGTCGACACACATGCACATTCTGGTAGAATCAGGGTACCTGAGACAGTATCAGCTGTGAAAACATCTACACCCACCCCAAACAGAGAACAAAATCGATCGCGACCAGAAATGAGGCAGCCAAAACAAACAAAGACGCCTAGACCTCGTTCCCACATGCCTTCCTACAGGCAGTTTCATAAGTTTTCGCGCAGCCCGAGCAGGTCTCGCGCCATAAACAACACTTCTTATGGGAAATCACCTCGTAGGTCACAGTCAAGAGATAGGTCCATTCTGTGTCATTACTGTGCAAAACCAGGACACACAAGGTATGAATGCTTTATCAAGGCAAAAGAGGATAATCAAAAGACACAAGGATTTGGTCCTTACTGTAGGCATCATAGATACCAAGGGCACTGGACTAGTGATTGCAAAACAGTAGAAAAAATTGTGTCTATGTTCAAATCGGGGGAAGACCAAGTCATGACAAAAAACGAACAAACGTAAGGAAGAACAAGGTTAAACTTCACATAGGAGGCATGTTGGGAAATGAGTGTATCTTGATACCAGCGGTATGTGAGGATCAAAACGTTTCCTTATTTTTAGATACAGGCTCTCCAGTGAACTTAATAACACATGAAGAACTAAACAGAATTCTTAAAAATAAAAAGAAAGTAACTTTTCTGGATGAAGCTGATTTAGAATTATACACAGTAGATGGTCAAGGGATTACAGTAAAAGGTATGATAAGATTAAATCTCAGTTTCACAGAAACTACAAGACCATTCTCTGCATTGTTCTATATCGTTGAAAACTTAGCAATTAAAGCTCATATGTTACTGGGCTTAAGATCCATGAGAACTGAGAACATAACTATACTCCCACAAATGAATGGAATAGACTTTGATAATGAATTCATAGAGGAAATAACTTCAGAGCCCTCACCGATTGGTAGAAGAGAGCCAAAAAGAATTGGTAATATTAAAGGCTTAAACAAACATACACAAACAGATGAGTGTATAGATCCACTTACACCAGCAACCCCATCCTCCAAAATTAGTGACCCAGATAACAGTACTGATTTATCAATTTTTCCAGCCCATCTCACTAATGATTTGGTTATACCACCTAATTCATACATGAAGGTTACCATAAAGAGCAAATTACGGAATAGTACTGTTCTTGTCTTAGAAGAATTATGTAAAGTAAAGGGATTGTCAGTAGAAAACGCATTATGTCATACGAACGACGAAGGGCTAACTCAGATATTCATTATTAATCACATGAATGGGAAAGTTCAGTTGAAGAAGGGAACTTGCATAGTTAATATTGAAAAATGTTTCGCCCCTGTGAAGGAAATAAATATTGGTGGAGTAACAAGTGAGATAAAATCTACGGATAGAGAAAGAATAAAAGAGAATTTAATTCACTCAGGTGAATTTGACGAAGAAAATGATTTGTTAACCCTGCTGGAAACACACAGGGACACCGTAGCATTGCCCGGAGAACAATTAGGGTGTACTAACTTGATTAGTCACATGATTAATGTGCACCCAGAAACACCACCAATTTTCGTACCAGCTTATCGCATACCACACTCCCAACGTACACTTGCAAATCAGTATGTCGATGAAATGTTAAAGCTTGGAATTATTGAGCCTTCAGTTTCTCCGTGGAACGCCCCCCTTTTCTTTGTGCCCAAGCGAAATGGAGAAATGCGTGCGGTAGTAGATTACCGTAAACTAAATAATCACACTATACCAGACGGATTTCCCATGCCATTGCTAAGTGATGTTCTACAGAATATTGGTCCTGAGAATAATATATTCTCGACCATCGATCTCCTAAACGGATACTATCAGATTCCGGTATCTCAGGAGTCACGTAAATACACTGCCTTTTCAACAAACAGAGGCCATTATCAATATACAAGAATGCCAATGGGACTGAGGACAGCCCCAGGTACGTTCCAGCGTCTTATGAATTACGTATTGTCCGGAATTTTAGGACAAGGAATATTTGTTTATCTTGACGATATTATTATCGCAACGAAGAATATTAAGGATCATCTCAGGAAATTAGACTTACTCTTACAAAAGCTTAGTGATGCTGGATTAAAAATTAAACTTTCTAAATGCAAATTTTGTTTTAAGGAAATAAATTTCTTAGGCCACAAATTAAGTTCTGATGGTATTCACACCACTGATGACAAAATACAGGCAGTGAGAGATTTTCCTGAACCCACTACGACTGACGAAGTTAGACAATTTTTAGGTCTGGCTGGGTACTATAGGTCATTCGTACCACAGTTCTCTCATATAGCCTTCCCTCTATTCCAACTACTCAAAAAAGATGCTGTATTCCAATGGGAAGAAGAACAAAAAAGGGCATTTAACAATCTAAAAATTAAACTAACAAATGCACCTTGTTTAGTATATCCGAATTACACGAAATCATTTCTTATTTGTACAGACGCATCAGTTAAAGGATTAGGGGCTGTACTGATGCAGGAAGATAAAAGAAGAAAGAATCAACCAATTGCATTTGCCAGCAGACAAACAAGAGGTGCGGAGAAAAATTATTGCACTACAGACTTAGAGGCACTTGCAGTGATTTTTGCATTACAAAAGTTTCGAGATTTGGTATATGGTTACGAAATCCACTTATTCACCGATCATAAACCACTGGTAGGTATGTTTAAAGAAAAACTCCTTTCTGGGGGAGAGCAAGATGGAAATGTACAGTTGAAAACTACAATGTACAAATTCATTATATACAAGGTAAAATGAACATAGTAGCTGACGCATTATCTAGGAACCCGAACACAATTCAGGTCGCGGCGTTAGATCTCAAAGGAAATATCCCAAACCACGAGGATATCGCAAAGGCACAAAGACTTGACCCAGTATGGTCAAAAGTAATATACAAGTTAGAAAGTGGAGATGACATACAATTACCCAAACTTCATGTCCCACTTGAACAATTCACATTGGTCAATAATACATTATACAAAATTAACTCTAAACAACCAAGACGCCAAAGAAATACTAACCAGTTGGTAGTACCTAATGACATGATACCCCAAGTATTACGAATGATACACGACAGCCCACATGCAGGACATCCTGGAAAGGATAAGACATTCAACCAAGCCCAGCTATTATATTACTGGCCTTCATTACGAAGAGATATAAACAATCATATAGACAGATGCGAATCATGTGCGAAACACAAAGGATACCCAATCACACCTGCACCGATGGGTAATTACCCTGTACCACATCAACCATGGGACGTTGTCGCTGTTGATTTACTCAAGATGCCATTATCATACAATAATAACCTATACTTATTCGTAGCAACGGATCATTTTTCCCGTTATGTCATTTTAGCTCCAATTAAAGATAAGACAGCAGAGACCGTAGCAAAGGCAATAACAGATAATGTAATATGTCGCTTTACTACCCCAAAGGTATTAATAAGTGATAATGGAGGAGAATTTAATTCTGAGATCTTACAAGAAATATGTAAACAATACAACATCAAAAAGGTTAACGTTTTGGCCTATCACCCAGCATCGAATGGGTTGGTAGAGAGACAAAATAAAAAGGTATTAGATGTGCTACGACACATTCTCAGTGAAAATTATGCAAGCTGGGATGATTGGATTCCCAGAGTAGAGGCCTCCATTAATGGGTCTATAAATAAATCCATTGGTGACACACCACATTTCATTATATATGGCACAGATAAAAAATTACCATATGAGCTCCTAGAAGGTGACAGCATGCCTATATACAATTACGATGATTACTCTAAACTCCGTTTACGTGAATTCCAGGACATTCACAAAAGAGTGAAAAAACAATTAACGATGTCCAAGGAAGAAATGACGGAGGCATTTAACAAGAAGGCAAAAGATTCACCTATCAGCTTAGGAGACATTGTTTACGGAGTCATTCATACGAGAGACAATAAATTATCCCCTAAATTTGAGGGCCCTTACAGAGTAATTAACATAAAAGCAAACAAAGTTTTAATTAAGTCACTTTCAAGTGGCGAGGAAAAACAAGTTCATATTGACCATTTAAAACGAGTTTCAAGGGAATTATCACATAATTATTCAGCCTCGGATACAACCGAACAGGTGAACGTACCTCAAGAAACCAAGCAAGAACACAACAATGATTACAAAAAGAAATTAAGGTCATATACCAAACAATCGAACATAGGTGCAACTATTCCAATGAAATCTACAGTACATCATTTACGAGAATTAAATATCGATTTAAACTCCTTCTATAAATGAAATAACAGCCAACCGTAACGCACATCATCACTATCATCAACCACAGCTTTATAGGAAATTAATAGATTTTTTTTTCGGTAGGTTACGATGAAGGGACTTAAGCTATGGATTCTCCTATACATAGTAAGAGTATATGCGCACCTAGACCCCAAGCATATAGTACGACAAGGATGCCTCATAGCTCCAACGGCCACGACTACAATCGTCAAGGACGTCATGAGTACTGAAATAAGTCTAGATTACTTGTATGACTTACCTACTTATCTAGAAAGACTTGCGACGCCGATGCGAACTCTGGACTTCAAGATAGGGAATTATGTTTCACAAGCACATAACACCAAGGAAGTGGATGAAATGGTGAAGTTAGCGAAATGGAAACTAGAACAGGCGAAGTCAACTATGCTCGTCATGATCCAAGATCTCCCATCTTATGGAACGGAGGTACTGAGCGACAGGAACAATATCACACGTACTCGCAAAAAGCGCGGTTTGTTCGATCTGGGCGGCGCAGTTCTTGGGAACATCTTTGGATTGGCTACAGAGAATGACCTTAAAGAAATAAACAACAAATTTAATAAGATAGCTCAGGTACTAACATACCAGGATAAATTCATCACAGGACAGAACTCAGCAATGAAGACAATTGTGAAAAATCTGAAACAAGCAGAAAACGTAGCTCTCGAGAGTGTAGATAAAATAAATGAATTAGAGGGCAACGTTACTCTTTTCCAGCACTTCTCCATCATCACAGAACATATTGACACGATTCTACTACAATTAGAGAACACTAGAGATCGTTTTAGGGCACTTATGCAAGGAATTTCGAATGCTGGTGATGGCAAGATCACAAATGACTTACTCCCAGTTCATGAGCTACGTCAGATAGTTAGTCAAGGCATACATAAACATAAATTGAAGCCATTGTTCCGCAGTAGGGAATTTATGCAATATTACCCGTACTTAGAAGCAACACTAACACCAACATCAGTGATAGTTCATGTACCATTCATCACTGAAGACCTGTTCACAGTATACCAAATACACCCCTTCCCCTATAGAAACAACAACACTTTGGTCATCATCAACATCAACACAGACACCGAACTCATCATGGTCTCCAAGAGACGAGACACTGTCACTTTCGCAAGTGAGTCAACGATTGAGCGAAAGTGCCGCACATCCTTGCATGCTGTTCATCTTTGTCCTGCGTACATTTTCACGTTTCAGCCTACTGATACGGTCCCTTGTGAAATGGCTATTATCAGCAATAACAATATTCATCATCATTGCAACTTCACTTTTGCTCCAGATAAACTTGTATACCATCAACGCATTGGACACTCACAGTTTTTTTTATTTCCCTCATAACACATCAGTTTACACAGTCTGTCCAGATATACCACCATCTCATACATCAGCCTCAGGATTATACATAGCACCAGACTACTGTGCGGTATTTGCACCATCCATGTCTACTTTATCCACCATCAATCACTACGCCATTATCAACCATACACACAAACATTTCCACCCACTGCCTGATATGAACTTAAACATGAGCACAAGTATTAAGCTGACTTCACCTAGGTTTGAAACTATGCAGCTGATCAATGAAACAATGAAGCCCTGGGAAGATTTGAGTTTGAGTATGTTCAACCCATATTATGTGTATAGCCAAGCACCTTCTGTCTTATAATCGTCTGCATTGTAGTTGCAGTACTGCTGTTCGCAATGCACAGGATGCATGCAAGAATTGCTAATTTGGAGTCATTATTTAGTGGGGGGAGAGTTAACATCACAGTTAACCACCCTGAATGAAGTGTATATATTTTGTATATAGTATTAATTATATATATATATATATATATATATATATAAAATAATAATAATAATAATAATACAAAGAAGAATGACCCATATATGACAGACCAGTACCATTATCTTTGAATGAAATATTAATAACTCATACAATAATCTTAATTTTAAACTATTTTTATTCTTGCATGTATGCATTTCACTATAATAACCCAAGTACATACTGTATTTCAGTTAAATAATTTACCTTAATGCATTATTTCAAATATGTATACAACTTATTTAAAATGTAATATTACTGAATAATCACTATTTACTATGAATAATATATGTATACAATATTCATACAATTATGTTACTTTACAATATTATGTATTTCACTTAATTAACTTATAAGTTCATTAAAATATGTATGTAGTATGTATTAATATATTATAACTATTAAATGTCGATGGTACGCCATTTTTGCGCGGCCGAGCAAATATAGGACTACATAATAGATAGATGGATAAATAGATAGATAGAGAGACAGATAGAAGCAGGGAGTCAGATGATGAGAGGTGTTGTGTCTGCGAGAATCGAGCAGTGCTAAACATGCTTACACACTCTGACGCGAGGAATGCTTGAGACAGCGTCTAGTGGCCATATACACACATACACATATGCTCACACACAGGCTACGGGAACTTTCTATCCACGAGGAACACACGTGACACACCCCTGCTACACCAGAATTTAGGAAAGAGAGCTCAGACGGAGATTAGCCACCGAACAGGCAAGAGAGCAGTAGACAGGCCTCAGAGGAGACAGGTGACGGGAGAAGGGCTTGGCAATTTGAGAGAGAGACAGATAGCGAGACAGGGAGGTAGCTACCCGGGACTTATATTCGTTCCGTGTGAGGGACTTGTTAATATTCCCAAGACAAATAAAAATAGTCCCATACTATTCTTTACCTCTCCTGTCACTACATGACATTTGGTGGGGAAGCTACTACAAGATATAAAAGCCGCTCGACCACAAGTCTAAAATATACTTCTCTACAAGTAAGTACAAAGTCTTTATGACATATATATATATATATATATATATATATATATATATATATATATATATTGTTACATAGCCTATGATTTCATCATCCTTTGTGTAATTTTAACGCACAGTATGCTGCATGTTTGATCACGAGCGTGTTCTGCCTCAGTCCCCCCCTTCTACCGTTATAGTAGAGTAAGTCGTCCTTTCTGTTGTTCAGAGCAGGATTTTCAGCTCTTTGTCCCCATGGCTTCATTTGCGCGTCCTTCTTACAAGTTGTATCAAGCTCTGGTGGCCCCTATATAATGAGCTCAGTCTCTGCATCATTGCCACTTAGATCTACTCCTCATTTTGTTCACATCTCTGTCCTCCCCTGTACAGTTATTATCGTGAGTGCTCAAGAAGTCTCCAGCCATCTAGCAGCTGTGTAATTTGAGTATAAGTGATATTGCATTTTTTCTTGTACTGTGTAGGATAAGGTGTTAATTTGTAGGCCTAGTGAGTTTTTTTTAATTTGTGTAGGATTCATTTTGTCAGCCAGTTTTAATATTATTTTGTATCTGTAATAATTTATCTTGCATTAACTGAGCATTACCCAGTGTATTTTCATTTTATCAGGGCTGACTTAGGTAAATTTACTCTTGCTAATTTCATGTTAATAGAGGCTATTGCAGTTAACCATATATTTAACCTGTTTTTTGCCATTACATTATCCTTATGAGTCCTGAATGTTTTGTTGTTAGTTTGAGCATTAAACTTTAACTTGTAATTTTACCTAACGCTTTTGTTTTGAACCTGGAACTTTACGGGACAGTAGTGATTTTTAGTATTCTCACTTAAAGTGTACATTATCTTTCGCTGTTCCGTAACATAAATTTGGCGACCTCATATCAGGATATTCAGGATATTATCATAAGGATATTCCTTGATATTTTGTGACTGTTACTTATTCATGATGTCTACTATTACTACACTTGATGAAGCCAAAGATTTTTTGTCAATTGTGCAAACAGTGTGTGATGTAGAAAACAGAACAAAGAATGAACTTAAGCCTGTTGCTCAACAATTGGGAATTGCTGTTCGCTCTCATCATTCTAAAGATCAAATTGTTGACATGATTAATGAAAGCTTGTTTAATGTAACTCCTCCAAATGAGCAAACGCAGATTGAATTAGCTAAGTTACAGCTAGCCCTGCAGGAGGCTCGCGTTAAGGAGGCACAGATACAGGCTCAGGCACAAGTTAAACTTGCCAGGATTCAGGCAGACCATGAGTATCGCATGAAACAAGGTGGAACTGGATCATCTAGCTCTGATGATTTTGATGTGGCTAAAAATGTTAAACTTGTCCCCCCTTTTAATGAATCTGATTTAACAAAGTATTTTCAGTTGTTTGAGAGGGTAGCTACAGGTTTTAATTGGCCCAACGAGTATTGGCCAGTACTCCTTCAAACTGTTCTCACCGGTAAAGCTCAAGTAACTTATGCATCTTTGCCTCAGGATCAATGTGATAATTATGATGTAGTTAAGAGCTTAATTCTTAAGGCCTATGAGCTTGTTCCTGAAGCTTATAGAGTAAAATTTAGGACAACTTATAAGCAAGATAAGCAATCCCATGTTGAGTATGCAAAAATCAAAGAAGATCTGTTAGAGCAGTGGCTAAATTCTAAGAATGTGGATTCTGATTTTGACAAATTTAAGCAGATGATTTTGCTGGAGGACTTCAAAGGGTGTATTAGTAAAGATGTAAGCCTATATCTTGATGAGAAAAGAATAGATAATTTGTCTGATGCTGCAGTTTTAGCTGATGAATATGTTCTCACTCACAAGAGATATTCTAAAGAAAAAGGGAAAGCTGAGAGTAAGTACGTTGCCTCTACTCAGAGTACAGGTAACAGGAAAGAGAATAAAGATGATGTTTCTCAGGAAGTAAATACCAGCTTCACCTCTAGATTTCAGAAAAGTAAATGTACTTATTGTGGTAAGCTTGGTCATACTACGGAGAAATGTTTCAGGAGACAGCGTGATGTAAACAAAAAGGAGTCTTTAAATATTCAGTCAATTGGTCTAGTGTCCACCCTTGAGAGTTCCCATAATTCTTTAACTGAGTTAACTGAACCTGCTTTGAGGGGTAACTTAAATTCTCATGATGGAGCTCCTTTTGAGCAGTAACGTGGGTGACACTCTCAAGAGTTCATGCGCTAATTTCCTGTCTGATGGTTTTGTCAGTCCTCTGGACAGTAATGACAGGAAATCAGTTAAAATATATCGTGATACAGGTGCTTGCCAATCCCTTATGCTGACCAGTGTTCTAGGCTCTAATGTTAATTCCTCTGATGAAACTGTAATCTTACAAGGTGTAGGGAATAATTACTTCTCTGTCCCTCTGTGCAGAGTGAATTTAGAGTCTGGTTTTGTTAATGGTTCCGTTATGGTTGGGTTGGTTGAGACACTCCCAATGTCAGGTGTAACTTTCTTACTTGGAAATGATATTGGTGGAAGGCAAGTGTGTCTAGCTCCTCAGTTGTCTAGTGAGCCAGTGGCTGCGTCCCAGGATTGTGATGTCCCTGATGTGTTCCCTGCATGTGCTGTCACTAGGGCTAAGTCTAAAGTTACTGGTGATTTAGAGGATAATGATGATGATGATGTTATCCTAGCTGACACTTTTCTTGCTAATTTGGACCACTCACCAGATGAGGCAGTACCCCGTAGTGTTGATAATTTGTTTCGTCAAGAGTTGGTTGACTTGCAGGTTGCTGACCCTGAGTTGAAAGGTCTAGCTAACTCTGCTTGCAGTGAGGAAGAGTCAGCTGGTGCTTCTACTTGTTATTATATAAAGTCAGGAGTGCTTATGAGGAAGTGGAGACCCCCAACAGCATCAGCCGACTGTGAATGGGAGGTTGTACATCAAGTTGTCATCCCTCGTGTTTGTAGGCAGGATATCATTAGAGTGGCTCATGATTCCAGTTTGGCAGGACACCTTGGAGTGAGGAAGACTGTGGCACGCATTTTGAAACACTTCTACTGGCCAGGTATCTTCAGGGATGTTTCTTGGTATTGTAAGTGTTGTCACACCTGTCAAGTTGTGGGGAAGTGTAATCAGACCGAAAAGGTTGCACCTCTAGTTCCCATTCCTCCTTTTGAGGCGCCTTTCACCAGTGTGTTGGTGGATATTGTGGGCCCTCTTCCTAAGACTTCTTCAGGATTTTCTTATGTGTTGACCCTGATTGATATGGCTACTCGTTATCCTGAAGCCATTCCACTTAGAAATATCTCAGCAAGGAACGTGGTTAAGGAAATGCTAGGGTTCTTCACAAAGTTTGGTCTACCCAAGGAGGTACAGTCAGACCGGGGAAGTAATTTCATGTCAAACGTTTTCAAGCAGTCTCTGAAAGAGTTGGGCATCACCCAGATCACGTCTTCAGCTTACCATCCCCAGACCCAAGGAGCGTTGGAGAGATATCATCAAACACTCAAATCGATGCTCAAGAAATACTGTTTGGAACATCAGAAAGACTGGGATAAAGGTCTTCCATTCGTTGTGTCTGCTGCAAGAGAATCTCCAAATGAATCACTGGGCTTCTCACCTTTTGAACTACTGTTTGGCCATGAAGTAAGAGGACCCCTTAAGCTACTCAAGGAATGCTGGCTGTCGGAGGAAGATGACGTCAACCTGCTGGAGTATGTGATGAAGTTCAAAAAACGGCTGTCCACTGCTTTACAGCTGGCGAGAGAGAATTTAGGAGCTGCTCAGGAGAATATGAAGACTTGGTATGATAAGAAGTTCAGGTTACGCCACTTTCAGCCAGGAGATCAGGTTTTGATTCTGCTACCGGTGCATGGGCAACCTCTTCAAGCCAAGTTTAGTGGTCCTTATTTCGTGGAGAAGAAACTCAGTGATGTCAACTATGTCATCGCCACACCAGATCGTAGAAAGAACAAGCAACTATGTCACATCAACATGCTAAAGTTATATCACAGGCAGGACGAAAATAATCCAGTCTGCACTGTAGCTGTTCCACCCGAGTCTGCAAGTGAAGCTCTCCCATGCAGTATGAGCCTGAGTGATAGTTTGGGGAAGAATCCTGATATCATGAATGATCTCCAGACTAAGCTTTCTCATCTACCTCCCGAGGAAAGGCAGGAGTTTTCGTCATTACTGCAGGAGTACCCGCAAGTGTTCCGTGCCACTCCAGGAAGAACTACTGTGTTGATGCATGATGTCGATGTTGGAGACGCAAAGCCAATTAAACTGCCTCCTTACCGTGTGAACCCAGTGAAAGTTCCTCTCATCCAGAAGGAGCTTGGCTACCTGTTGGACCACAAGATGATTGAGCCCTGTCAGAGCGAGTGGAGTTCTCCTGTCACTCTGGTCCCTAAGCCAGGTGGGTCACAGCGGCTTTGCATCGACTACAGACGTGTTAATCAGATAACCAAAACAGACACTTACCCTCTCCCTCGTGTGGAAGATTGCATAGACAAGATCGGAAAGGCTAGGTACATAAGTAAGTTTGATTTGTTAAAGGGATACTGGCAAGTACCTATGACTGAACGTGCTAGGGAGATCTCTTGTTTTGTAACACAAGGAAAGACTTTTGCATGTTCTGTAATGCCATATACAGATTGTTTTAGAGCAACAAGAAATTTCCTTTGTAAATTTCTTTTTCTTCTTGTGGGGAGGTGTTACATAGCCTATGATTTCATCATCCTTTGTGTAATTTTAACGCACAGTATGCTGCATGTTTGATCACGAGCGTGTTCTGCCTCAGTCCCCCCCTTCTACCGTTATAGTAGAGTAAGTCGTCCTTTCTGTTGTTCAGAGCAGGATTTTCAGCTCTTTGTCCCCATGGCTTCATTTGCGCGTCCTTCTTACAAGTTGTATCAAGCTCTGGTGGCCCCTATATAATGAGCTCAGTCTCTGCATCATTGCCACTTAGATCTACTCCTCATTTTGTTCACATCTCTGTCCTCCCCTGTACAGTTATTATCGTGAGTGCTCAAGAAGTCTCCAGCCATCTAGCAGCTGTGTAATTTGAGTATAAGTGATATTGCATTTTTTCTTGTACTGTGTAGGATAAGGTGTTAATTTGTAGGCCTAGTGAGTTTTTTTTTTTAATTTGTGTAGGATTCATTTTGTCAGCCAGTTTTAATATTATTTTGTATCTGTAATAATTTATCTTGCATTAACTGAGCATTACCCAGTGTATTTTCATTTTATCAGGGCTGACTTAGGTAAATTTACTCTTGCTAATTTCATGTTAATAGAGGCTATTGCAGTTAACCATATATTTAACCTGTTTTTTGCCATTACATTATCCTTATGAGTCCTGAATGTTTTGTTGTTAGTTTGAGCATTAAACTTTAACTTGTAATTTTACCTAACGCTTTTGTTTTGAACCTGGAACTTTACGGGACAGTAGTGATTTTTAGTATTCTCACTTAAAGTGTACATTATCTTTCGCTGTTCCGTAACATAAATTTGGCGACCTCATATCAGGATATTCAGGATATTATCATAAGGATATTCCTTGATATTTTGTGACTGTTACTTATTCATGATGTCTACTATTACTACACTTGATGAAGCCAAAGATTTTTTGTCAATTGTGCAAACAGTGTGTGATGTAGAAAACAGAACAAAGAATGAACTTAAGCCTGTTGCTCAACAATTGGGAATTGCTGTTCGCTCTCATCATTCTAAAGATCAAATTGTTGACATGATTAATGAAAGCTTGTTTAATGTAACTCCTCCAAATGAGCAAACGCAGATTGAATTAGCTAAGTTACAGCTAGCCCTGCAGGAGGCTCGCGTTAAGGAGGCACAGATACAGGCTCAGGCACAAGTTAAACTTGCCAGGATTCAGGCAGACCATGAGTATCGCATGAAACAAGGTGGAACTGGATCATCTAGCTCTGATGATTTTGATGTGGCTAAAAATGTTAAACTTGTCCCCCTTTTAATGAATCTGATTTAACAAAGTATTTTCAGTTGTTTGAGAGGGTAGCTACAGGTTTTAATTGGCCCAACGAGTATTGGCCAGTACTCCTTCAAACTGTTCTCACCGGTAAAGCTCAAGTAACTTATGCATCTTTGCCTCAGGATCAATGTGATAATTATGATGTAGTTAAGAGCTTAATTCTTAAGGCCTATGAGCTTGTTCCTGAAGCTTATAGAGTAAAATTTAGGACAACTTATAAGCAAGATAAGCAATCCCATGTTGAGTATGCAAAAATCAAAGAAGATCTGTTAGAGCAGTGGTTAAATTCTAAGAATGTGGATTCTGATTTTGACAAATTTAAGCAGATGATTTTGCTGGAGGACTTCAAAGGGTGTATTAGTAAAGATGTAAGCCTATATCTTGATGAGAAAAGAATAGATAATTTGTCTGATGCTGCAGTTTTAGCTGATGAATATGTTCTCACTCACAAGAGATATTCTAAAGAAAAAGGGAAAGCTGAGAGTAAGTACGTTGCCTCTACTCAGAGTACAGGTAACAGGAAAGAGAATAAAGATGATGTTTCTCAGGAAGTAAATACCAGCTTCACCTCTAGATTTCAGAAAAGTAAATGTACTTATTGTGGTAAGCTTGGTCATACTACGGAGAAATGTTTCAGGAGACAGCGTGATGTAAACAAAAAGGAGTCTTTAAATATTCAGTCAATTGGTCTAGTGTCCACCCTTGAGAGTTCCCATAATTCTTTAACTGAGTTAACTGAACCTGCTTTGAGGGGTAACTTAAATTCTCATGATGGAGCTCCTCTTTTGAGCAGTAACGTGGGTGACACTCTCAAGAGTTCATGCGCTAATTTCCTGTCTGATGGTTTTGTCAGTCCTCTGGACAGTAATGACAGGAAATCAGTTAAAATATATCGTGATACAGGTGCTTGCCAATCCCTTATGCTGACCAGTGTTCTAGGCTCTAATGTTAATTCCTCTGATGAAACTGTAATCTTACAAGGTGTAGGGAATAATTACTTCTCTGTCCCTCTGTGCAGAGTGAATTTAGAGTCTGGTTTTGTTAATGGTTCCGTTATGGTTGGGTTGGTTGAGACACTCCCAATGTCAGGTGTAACTTTCTTACTTGGAAAATGATATTGGTGGAAGGCAAGTGTGTCTAGCTCCTCAGTTGTCTAGTGAGCCAGTGGCTGCGTCCCAGGATTGTGATGTCCCTGATGTGTTCCCTGCATGTGCTGTCACTAGGGCTAAGTCTAAAGTTACTGGTGATTTAGAGGATAATGATGATGATGATGTTATCCTAGCTGACACTTTTCTTGCTAATTTGGACCACTCACCAGATGAGGCAGTACCCCGTAGTGTTGATAATTTGTTTCGTCAAGAGTTGGTTGACTTGCAGGTTGCTGACCCTGAGTTGAAAGGTCTAGCTAACTCTGCTTGCAGTGAGGAAGAGTCAGCTGGTGCTTCTACTTGTTATTATATAAAGTCAGGAGTGCTTATGAGGAAGTGGAGACCCCCAACAGCATCAGCCGACTGTGAATGGGAGGTTGTACATCAAGTTGTCATCCCTCGTGTTTGTAGGCAGGATATCATTAGAGTGGCTCATGATTCCAGTTTGGCAGGACACCTTGGAGTGAGGAAGACTGTGGCACGCATTTTGAAACACTTCTACTGGCCAGGTATCTTCAGGGATGTTTCTTGGTATTGTAAGTGTTGTCACACCTGTCAAGTTGTGGGGAAGTGTAATCAGACCGAAAAGGTTGCACCTCTAGTTCCCATTCCTCCTTTTGAGGCGCCTTTCACCAGTGTGTTGGTGGATATTGTGGGCCCTCTTCCTAAGACTTCTTCAGGATTTTCTTATGTGTTGACCCTGATTGATATGGCTACTCGTTATCCTGAAGCCATTCCACTTAGAAATATCTCAGCAAGGAACGTGGTTAAGGAAATGCTAGGGTTCTTCACAAAGTTTGGTCTACCCAAGGAGGTACAGTCAGACCGGGAAGTAATTTCATGTCAAACGTTTTCAAGCAGTCTCTGAAAGAGTTGGGCATCACCCAGATCACGTCTTCAGCTTACCATCCCCAGACCCAAGGAGCGTTGGAGAGATATCATCAAACACTCAAATCGATGCTCAAGAAATACTGTTTGGAACATCAGAAAGACTGGGATAAAGGTCTTCCATTCGTTGTGTCTGCTGCAAGAGAATCTCCAAATGAATCACTGGGCTTCTCACCTTTTGAACTACTGTTTGGCCATGAAGTAAGAGGACCCCTTAAGCTACTCAAGGAATGCTGGCTGTCGGAGGAAGATGACGTCAACCTGCTGGAGTATGTGATGAAGTTCAAAAAACGGCTGTCCACTGCTTTACAGCTGGCGAGAGAGAATTTAGGAGCTGCTCAGGAGAATATGAAGACTTGGTATGATAAGAAGTTCAGGTTACGCCACTTTCAGCCAGGAGATCAGGTTTTGATTCTGCTACCGGTGCATGGGCAACCTCTTCAAGCCAAGTTTAGTGGTCCTTATTTCGTGGAGAAGAAACTCAGTGATGTCAACTATGTCATCGCCACACCAGATCGTAGAAAGAACAAGCAACTATGTCACATCAACATGCTAAAGTTATATCACAGGCAGGACGAAAATAATCCAGTCTGCACTGTAGCTGTTCCACCCGAGTCTGCAAGTGAAGCTCTCCCATGCAGTATGAGCCTGAGTGATAGTTTGGGGAAGAATCCTGATATCATGAATGATCTCCAGACTAAGCTTTCTCATCTACCTCCCGAGGAAAGGCAGGAGTTTTCGTCATTACTGCAGGAGTACCCGCAAGTGTTCCGTGCCACTCCAGGAAGAACTACTGTGTTGATGCATGATGTCGATGTTGGAGACGCAAAGCCAATTAAACTGCCTCCTTACCGTGTGAACCCAGTGAAAGTTCCTCTCATCCAGAAGGAGCTTGGCTACCTGTTGGACCACAAGATGATTGAGCCCTGTCAGAGCGAGTGGAGTTCTCCTGTCACTCTGGTCCCTAAGCCAGGTGGGTCACAGCGGCTTTGCATCGACTACAGACGTGTTAATCAGATAACCAAAACAGACACTTACCCTCTCCCTCGTGTGGAAGATTGCATAGACAAGATCGGAAAGGCTAGGTACATAAGTAAGTTTGATTTGTTAAAGGGATACTGGCAAGTACCTATGACTGAACGTGCTAGGGAGATCTCTTGTTTTGTAACACAAGGAAAGACTTTTGCATGTTCTGTAATGCCATATACAGATTGTTTTAGAGCAACAAGAAATTTCCTTTGTAAATTTCTTTTTTCTTTGTGGGGAGGTGTTACATAGCCTATGATTTCATCATCCTTTGTGTAATTTTAACGCACAGTATGCTGCATGTTTGATCACGAGCGTGTTCTGCCTCAGTCCCCCCCTTCTACCGTTATAGTAGAGTAAGTCGTCCTTTCTGTTGTTCAGAGCAGGATTTTCAGCTCTTTGTCCCCATGGCTTCATTTGCGCGTCCTTCTTACAAGTTGTATCAAGCTCTGGTGGCCCCTATATAATGAGCTCAGTCTCTGCATCATTGCCACTTAGATCTACTCCTCATTTTGTTCACATCTCTGTCCTCCCCTGTGCAGTTATTATCGTGAGTGCTCAAGAAGTCTCCAGCCATCTAGCAGCTGTGTAATTTGAGTATAAGTGATATTGCATTTTTTCTTGTACTGTGTAGGATAAGGTGTTGATTTGTAGGCCAAGTGAGTTTTTTTTAAATTTGTGTAGGATTCATTTTATCAGCCAGTTTTAATATTATTTTGTATCTGTAATAATTTATCTTGCATTAACTGAGCATTACCCAGTGTATTTTCATTTTATCAGGGCTGACTTAGGTAAATTTACTCTTGCTAATTTCATGTTAATAGAGGCTATTGCAGTTAACCATATATTTAACCTGTTTTTTGCCATTACATTATCCTTATGAGTCCTGAATGTTTTGTTGTTAGTTTGAGCATTAAACTTTAACTTGTAATTTTACCTAACGCTTTTGTTTTGAACCTGGAACTTTACGGGACAGTAGTGATTTTTAGTATTCTCACTTAAAGTGTACATTATCTTTCGCTGTTCCGTAACATAAATTTGGCGACCTCATATCAGGATATTCAGGATATTATCATAAGGATATTCCTTGATATTTTGTGACTGTTACTTATTCATGATGTCTACTATTACTACACTTGATGAAGCCAAAGATTTTTTGTCAATTGTGCAAACAGTGTGTGATGTAGAAAACAGAACAAAGAATGAACTTAAGCCTGTTGCTCAACAATTGGGAATTGCTGTTCGCTCTCATCATTCTAAAGATCAAATTGTTGACATGATTAATGAAAGCTTGTTTAATGTAACTCCTCCAAATGAGCAAACGCAGATTGAATTAGCTAAGTTACAGCTAGCCCTGCAGGAGGCTCGCGTTAAGGAGGCACAGATACAGGCTCAGGCACAAGTTAAACTTGCCAGGATTCAGGCAGACCATGAGTATCGCATGAAACAAGGTGGAACTGGATCATCTAGCTCTGATGATTTTGATGTGGCTAAAAATGTTAAACTTGTCCCCCCTTTTAATGAATCTGATTTAACAAAGTATTTTCAGTTGTTTGAGAGGGTAGCTACAGGTTTTAATTGGCCCAACGAGTATTGGCCAGTACTCCTTCAAACTGTTCTCACCGGTAAAGCTCAAGTAACTTATGCATCTTTGCCTCAGGATCAATGTGATAATTATGATGTAGTTAAGAGCTTAATTCTTAAGGCCTATGAGCTTGTTCCTGAAGCTTATAGAGTAAAATTTAGGACAACTTATAAGCAAGATAAGCAATCCCATGTTGAGTATGCAAAAATCAAAGAAGATCTGTTAGAGCAGTGGTTAAATTCTAAGAATGTGGATTCTGATTTTGACAAATTTAAGCAGATGATTTTGCTGGAGGACTTCAAAGGGTGTATTAGTAAAGATGTAAGCCTATATCTTGATGAGAAAAGAATAGATAATTTGTCTGATGCTGCAGTTTTAGCTGATGAATATGTTCTCACTCACAAGAGATATTCTAAAGAAAAAGGGAAAGCTGAGAGTAAGTACGTTGCCTCTACTCAGAGTACAGGTAACAGGAAAGAGAATAAAGATGATGTTTCTCAGGAAGTAAATACCAGCTTCACCTCTAGATTTCAGAAAAGTAAATGTACTTATTGTGGTAAGCTTGGTCATACTACGGAGAAATGTTTCAGGAGACAGCGTGATGTAAACAAAAAGGAGTCTTTAAATATTCAGTCAATTGGTCTAGTGTCCACCCTTGAGAGTTCCCATAATTCTTTAACTGAGTTAACTGAACCTGCTTTGAGGGGTAACTTAAATTCTCATGATGGAGCTCCTCTTTTGAGCAGTAACGTGGGTGACACTCTCAAGAGTTCATGCGCTAATTTCCTGTCTGATGGTTTTGTCAGTCCTCTGGACAGTAATGACAGGAAATCAGTTAAAATATATCGTGATACAGGTGCTTGCCAATCCCTTATGCTGACCAGTGTTCTAGGCTCTAATGTTAATTCCTCTGATGAAACTGTAATCTTACAAGGTGTAGGGAATAATTACTTCTCTGTCCCTCTGTGCAGAGTGAATTTAGAGTCTGGTTTTGTTAATGGTTCCGTTATGGTTGGGTTGGTTGAGACACTCCCAATGTCAGGTGTAACTTTCTTACTTGGAAATGATATTGGTGGAAGGCAAGTGTGTCTAGCTCCTCAGTTGTCTAGTGAGCCAGTGGCTGCGTCCCAGGATTGTGATGTCCCTGATGTGTTCCCTGCATGTGCTGTCACTAGGGCTAAGTGTAAAGTTACTGGTGATTTAGAGGATAATGATGATGATGATGTTATCCTAGCTGACACTTTTCTTGCTAATTTGGACCACTCACCAGATGAGGCAGTACCCCGTAGTGTTGATAATTTGATTCGTCAAGAGTTGGTTGACTTGCAGGTTGCTGACCCTGAGTTGAAAGGTCTAGCTAACTCTGCTTGCAGTGAGGAAGAGTCAGCTGGTGCTTCTACTTGTTATTATATAAAGTCAGGAGTGCTTATGAGGAAGTGGAGACCTCCAACAGCATCAGCCGACTGTGAATGGGAGGTTGTACATCAAGTTGTCATCCCTCGTGTTTGTAGGCAGGATATCATTCGAGTGGCTCATGATTCCAGTTTGGCAGGACACCTTGGAGTGAGGAAGACTGTGGCACGCATTTTGAAACACTTCTACTGGCCAGGTATCTTCAGGGATGTTTCTTGGTATTGTAAGTGTTGTCACACCTGTCAAGTTGTGGGGAAGTGTAATCAGACCGAAAAGGTTGCACCTCTAGTTCCCATTCCTCCTTTTGAGGCGCCTTTCACCAGTGTGTTGGTGGATATTGTGGGCCCTCTTCCTAAGACTTCTTCAGGATTTTCTTATGTGTTGACCCTGATTGATATGGCTACTCGTTATCCTGAAGCCATTCCACTTAGAAATATCTCAGCAAGGAACGTGGTTAAGGAAATGCTAGGGTTCTTCACAAAGTTTGGTCTACCCAAGGAGGTACAGTCAGACCGGGGAAGTAATTTCATGTCAAACGTTTTCAAGCAGTCTCTGAAAGAGTTGGGCATCACCCAGATCACGTCTTCAGCTTACCATCCCCAGACCCAAGGAGCGTTGGAGAGATATCATCAAACACTCAAATCGATGCTCAAGAAATACTGTTTGGAACATCAGAAAGACTGGGATAAAGGTCTTCCATTCGTTGTGTCTGCTGCAAGAGAATCTCCAAATGAATCACTGGGCTTCTCACCTTTTGAACTACTGTTTGGCCATGAAGTAAGAGGACCCCTTAAGCTACTCAAGGAATGCTGGCTGTCGGAGGAAGATGACGTCAACCTGCTGGAGTATGTGATGAAGTTCAAAAAACGGCTGTCCACTGCTTTACAGCTGGCGAGAGAGAATTTAGGAGCTGCTCAGGAGAATATGAAGACTTGGTATGATAAGAAGTTCAGGTTACGCCACTTTCAGCCAGGAGATCAGGTTTTGATTCTGCTACCGGTGCATGGGCAACCTCTTCAAGCCAAGTTTAGTGGTCCTTATTTCGTGGAGAAGAAACTCAGTGATGTCAACTATGTCATCGCCACACCAGATCGTAGAAAGAACAAGCAACTATGTCACATCAACATGCTAAAGTTATATCACAGGCAGGACGAAAATAATCCAGTCTGCACTGTAGCTGTTCCACCCGAGTCTGCAAGTGAAGCTCTCCCATGCAGTATGAGCCTGAGTGATAGTTTGGGGAAGAATCCTGATATCATGAATGATCTCCAGACTAAGCTTTCTCATCTACCTCCCGAGGAAAGGCAGGAGTTTTCGTCATTACTGCAGGAGTACCCGCAAGTGTTCCGTGCCACTCCAGGAAGAACTACTGTGTTGATGCATGATGTCGATGTTGGAGACGCAAAGCCAATTAAACTGCCTCCTTACCGTGTGAACCCAGTGAAAGTTCCTCTCATCCAGAAGGAGCTTGGCTACCTGTTGGACCACAAGATGATTGAGCCCTGTCAGAGCGAGTGGAGTTCTCCTGTCACTCTGGTCCCTAAGCCAGGTGGGTCACAGAGGCTTTGCATCGACTACAGACGTGTTAATCAGATAACCAAAACAGACACTTACCCTCTCCCTCGTGTGGAAGATTGCATAGACAAGATCGGAAAGGCTAGGTACATAAGTAAGTTTGATTTGTTAAAGGGATACTGGCAAGTACCTATGACTGAACGTGCTAGGGAGATCTCTTGTTTTGTAACACTAGGAAAGACTTTTGCATGTTCTGTAATGCCATATACAGATTGTTTTAGAGCAACAAGAAATTTCCTTTGTAAATTTCTTTTTTCTTTGTGGGGAGGTGTTACATAGCCTATGATTTCATCATCCTTTGTGTAATTTTAACGCACAGTATGCTGCATGTTTGATCACGAGCGTGTTCTGCCTCAGTCCCCCCCTTCTACCGTTATAGTAGAGTAAGTCGTCCTTTCTGTTGTTCAGAGCAGGATTTTCAGCTCTTTGTCCCCATGGCTTCATTTGCGCGTCCTTCTCACAAGTTGTATCAAGCTCTGGTGGCCCCTATATAATGAGCTCAGTCTCTGCATCATTGCCACTTAGATCTACTCCTCATTTTGTTCACATCTCTGTCCTCCCCTGTGCAGTTATTATCGTGAGTGCTCAAGAAGTCTCCAGCCATCTAGCAGCTGTGTAATTTGAGTATAAGTGATATTGCATTTTTTCTTGTACTGTGTAGGATAAGGTGTTAATTTGTAGGCCTAGTGAGTTTTTTTTTTGTAATTTGTGTAGGATTCATTTTGTCAGCCAGTTTTAATATTATTTTGTATCTGTAATAATTTAACTTGCATTAACTGAGCATTACCCAGTGTATTTTCATTTTATCAGGGCTGACTTAGGTAAATTTACTCTTGCTAATTTCATGTTAATAGAGGCTATTGCAGTTAACCATATATTTAACCTGTTTTTTGCCATTACATTATCCTTATGAGTCCTGAATGTTTTGTTGTTAGTTTGAGCATTAAACTTTAACTTGTAATTTTACCTAACTCTTTTGTTTTGAACCCGGAACTTTACGGGACAGTAGTGATTTTTAGTATTCTCACTTAAAGTGTACATTATCTTTCGCTGTTCCATAACAATATATATATATATATATATATATATATATATATATATATATATATATATATATATATATATATATATATATATATATATATATATATATATATCATTTCCTGTGGCACCCCAGGGGATGCATAGGGCCTCAATGAACTCTCTCCACCAATATTTGTCTCTTGCCATCTCCTTCAGGGCCCACGAACACTCCTCTCCTGCTTCTTTTTTCATTGTCCTCAACCAGGTTTCCCTCGACCTACCTCTACCTCTTCTTCCTCTAGCAGTCCACTCTGGCACATCCTGTATTAAACTACCTTCTTTTCTGTATATGTGCCCCAGCCACTTCCAGCGAGACAGTCTCACATATTCATTAACTGGTTCCACTCTTGTAATATCCCTTACTCTTGCATTTGTAACTCTGTCTTGCCATTTTACCCCAAGAATCCTTCTCAGTATTTTTTTCTCAAATCCTAATACTTTCTGATCTGTTGCAATTGTACTGTATCATGACTCATGCCCGTAAATTAAAATTGGTCTAACCATGGACTTGTAAATTTTCACTTTAGTATGTACCAAAAGCATATTATTATTCCGAACAGATTTCAACATTCCAACAGCTCGCCAAGCCTTCTAATCCTCTCCTCTATTTCATTGTTTAATGATCCATTAGATGATACAATCGTTCCCAGATATTTAAAGTTTTCTACATTCTTCACCACATTATTCCCAATTACACAATCGATTTGGTTCTCCACGTTCATATTAATAATTTCAGTCTTTCCACAATTTATTACCAATCCCACTTTTTCTCCTTCCTCCACCAGACAATCAAGCACCCTCTTGATCTCGTAAATACTTCCGCAAATCAGTACAATATCATCAGCATAGTCCAAATCCATCAGCTTCTTATTTTCTTTCCAGTTAATTCTTGCACCTGTTCTCCTTACAACCTTTTTCATAACATAATCCATAACCAAAACAAACAACAATGGCGAAAGAACTCCTCCTTGTATCACTCCTGACCTACCTTGAAATCGATCACTCAAAGAACCACCCACCCTTACCTTACAAAAAGTACCTTCATGCAGGCTTCTAATAATATTTACAAACTTTTCTGGTATACCATAGAATCTAATAATTTTCAACATAGCTCCACGTGAAACACTATCAAATGCCTTTTCAAAATCCACAAAACACATACTAAGTGGCATTTTCATCTCATTAGCTTGTTGCATTAGATGCCTTACAATAAAAATCTGATCATTACAACCTCGACCCTTTCTAAATCCCGCTTGTTCTTCTCTTAAAATATTGTCAATTACTGGCTCTATTCTGTTCAACAAGATTTTGGAAAAGACTTTTGCAACTACAGGTGTCAAAGTTATCCCCCTCCAATTGCCACACACACTTAAATCTCACTTTTTTGGTATTTTTATAATCACTCCATTTTTCCACTCTTCTGGAATTCCACCATTATCCCAAGCCACATTAAAAACTTTCAAAAGCGCATTCATCAACTCGTCATTTTCCACCTTAAGCATTTCAGGGAATATTCCACCCTCTCCTGAGGCCTTAAAATTCTTTAACTCGTCTATAGATTTTGCTACCTCTTCCAAAGTTATATCCCCTGTTTCTATCTGCAAATCTCTCTCGGCTGGCAAAATGTCCTCTTCAGCTGGGATTGGTCTATTTAGAACAGATTCAAAGTGCTCTTTCTACCTTCATTTTATATCCAAATCTTTAGTCATCAAATTACCATTTCTATCTCGTACAGGTATTTCCTTCCTTCTCTTTTCAGTCCCAGTTAACTCCTTTAATGGCCTGATACGCTGCTCTTGTGCTCTGACCGTCATTTTTACTTAATTTAATTTCTGTCTCTGTCGCCTTTTCATCATATAGCCTCCTCTTATCACGTCTAACAAGTCTTTTTACTTCAGAATGTAAACTCCAGTACTTTGCTCTAAGTAATTCAACTACCTGGCCATCAACATGCTGTTCTTCACTTCTTAACTAAGCCTCTTTCCTTTTCTGAATTGCATTCCATGTTTCATCTGACATCCACCTTTTCCTTCTCACTTTTCCCTTTTTCTTAATAGTAACCTTAGCACTCTCATGCAAAACCTCTTTTACCTCTCTCCACATTTGATTAATATCATTGTCTTCAGATTCCATCAAAGTCTGCAGGACTAGAAACCTGTTCCTACATTCCCACCGAAACTTTTCCCTCGTGCTCTCATCACTTCTCAGCTCATCCAAATCATAATTATTACCTCCTGTACAATTACCATTAACGTTTCTCTTAAGTTTTATTTTAATCTTTGACACAACAAGTTGATGATCACTACCTATATCTGTCCCCCTCCTTACGCAAACATCTTGCAAATAACTCCTATGCCTTCTGCTAATTGCAATGTGGTCAATCTGGTTACAATATTTACCACATGGTGAAATCCAAGTAGTCTTATGTATTTTTCTGTGCTCAAAGATAGTTCCACCAATTATAAGGTCATTTGCCAAACAAAAGCTTCCAAGTCGCACCCCATTTTCGTTCCTTATACCAACACCCTCCTTACCCATACAATCTTCAAAGCCATCCCTACTTCTGCCAACAATCGCATTAAAATCACCAATGCAAACTAACACATCATGTCTTGCCAATCTATTCACTACATATATATATATATATATATATATATATATATATATATATATATATATATATATATATATATATATACAAATCAGTAATTTCCTGTGGCACCCCACGGGATACATAGTGCCTCAATGAACTCTCTCCACCAATATTTGTCTCTTGCCATCTCCTTCAGGGCCCACCAACACTCCTCTCCTGCTTCTCTTCATTGTCGTCAGCCAGGTTTCCCTCGGCCTACCTCGGCCTCTTCTTCCTCTAGCAGTCCACTCTGGCACATCCTGTATTAAACTACCTTCTTTTCTGTATATGTGCCCCAGCCACTTCCAGCGAGACAGTCTCACATATTCATTAACTGGTTCCACTCTTGTAATATCCCTTACTCTTGCATTTGTAACTCTGTCTTGCCATTTTACTCTAAGTATCCTTCTCAGTAATTTATTCTCAAATCCTAGTACTTTCAGATCTGTTGCAATTGTACTGTACCATGACTCATGCCCATATATTAAAATTGGTCTAACCATGGACTTGTAAATTTTTACTTTAGTATGTACGGAAAACATATTATTATTCCAAACAGATTTCAACATTCCAACAGCTCGCCAAGCCTGTCTAATCCTCTCCTCAATTTCAATGTTTAATGATCCATTAGATGATACAATCGTTCCCAGATATTTAAAATTTTCTACATTCTTCACCACGTAACTCCCAATGATACAATTCATTTGGTTCTCCACGTTCATATTAATAATTTCAGTCTTTCCACAATTTATTACCAATACCACCTTTCTCCTTCCTCCACCAGACAACCAATCACCCTCTGCATCTCGCAAATACATCCGCAAATCAGTACAATATCATCAGCATAGTCCAAATCCATCAGCCTCTATAATTTCTTTCCAGTTAATTGCCGCACCTGTTCTCCTTACAACCTTTCGCATAACATAATCCATAGCCAAAACAAACAGCAAAGGAGAAAGAACTCCTCCTTGAATCACTCCTGACCTAACTTCAAATGGATCACTCAAAGAATCACCCACCATTACCTTCCAAAATGTATCTTCATGCAGGCTTCTAATAATAATTACAAACTTTTCTGGTATATCATAAAATCTTATGATTTTCAGCATAGCTCCCCTTGAAACACTTTCTTCTGTGATTATTGTTTCTTACACTGAACATACATACATACATACAGTACTCTCCCCTTCTCTCTCTCTCTCTCTCTCACACACACACACACACACACACACACACACACACACACAAAATCCACAAAACACATACTAAGTGGCATTTTCATCTCATTAGCTTGTTGCATTAAATGCCTTACAATAAAAATCTGATCATTACAACCTCGACCCTTTCTAAATCCCGCTTGTTCTTCTCTTAAAATTTTATCAGTTACTGGCTCTATTCTGTTCAACAAGATTTTGGAAAAGACTTTTCCAACTACATGGTGTCAAAGTTATCCCCCTCCAATTGCCACACACACTTAAATCTCCTTTTTTTGGTATTTTTATAATCACTCCATTTTTCCACTCTTCTGCAATTGCACCATTATTCCATGTCACATTAAAAAGTTTCAAAAGCGCATTCATCAACTCATCATTTTCCACCTTAAGCATTGCAGGAAATATTCCATCCACTCCTGGGGCCTTAAAAGTCTTTAATTCCTTTATAGATTTTGTTACCTCTTCCAGGGTTAGACTCCTTGTTTCTATCTATCTATCCATATATTATATAGGTAGATAGATAGATGGATAGATAGATAGATACAGAGAGAGAGAGAGAGAGAGAGAGAGAGAGAGAGAGAGAGAGAGAGAGAGAGAGTTATTAGATTAACATCAATTCAATAGACTGACAATGACTGAATTTTGTAAGATTAGTGTAAGTGTAAATTTATCTGCGTATACCCAGATGTTTCAGGCTTAGAAAGGGTAACCTCCATCTCACATTTCCCTCATTCATTGACGAGTACCTCAAAACCTCATTACTTTATCTCCTCCTCGATCTCCCCCTTTTTCTTTCGTCCTCCACTGTAGTCAAATACATTCTCCTGGTTAACTTGTCAGCCACTATTCTCTCCTCATGGGTAAGCTATCTTTACGTATTGTTAATGCTTTCTTGCGTATTCACATCAGCACCACAACACTCCTTCAGTTCCCCATTTGTCTGTCTCTTCAGGTGAATCTTCATGCTCCTTTCACATACTAGGCTATACACAAAATAATCATTAACACATGATTAACAGAGTTGTAAATCATTGGGTCTAATACAATGTTTAAATTGTTACCCGTCCCAGCCCCGGGAGAGGGCGGCTCGGGAACGGGTATTGTTTGCACTTGGTTTGTCATTTTGTTTGTTTGTCTTTCTGTCTGTCTGTTAACAACTTTACGCGAAAACTGATGTGCGATTTTGACTAAAATTACAGGTATGATAGGCTATGGCCCTCTGATCACCTGATTAAATTTTGGGCCAAATTGGACCACGGCCCAGGCCCAGAAAATGTTAAAAAAACAAAACAAAAAAAAACGGTAAAACAAATCGTTTTTTCGCCATAACTTCTTTAAAATTCGTCATATTGACATGAAACCAAAATCTAAAGATACATCTCTCAAATCTGCATCTTATAACATGCATCATTACATCAGAGGGGTCATCCCGCAGTTAGCGGTAGGAGGAGGTCAATGTCAGGTGGGTCAGACCTTAAGTTTCAAATGGGCATAAAATCGCCAATTTTCACCCGATTTACTCCAAATTTGATATGTGACATCTTTGACTAGTTATCCTGTTGTGTTTATACGACAGTACTAGAATGACTGCCGGGTACGGGTTTGCTGTGCCTTGACACCGCTGCTTGCTATTGTTATTTTCTTACCCATGTAATACCTAATGCATTTTAGGGTACAATGGTACTACTCTGAATACTGGATATTTTGAAATTTTTTTGATATTATTAAGCATAGAAGCATTAATAATTCAGTACATAACGACACTCTACCAATTAAAAATTAATGGAACAGTTATTGCACTATTAAGCGGGTATGTAGTGCTTTGTCACATTTTTACTGAAAGGTGTTAATGTTAGTACACCATCAGAATAGTGATAACCAACACAGATTAGGTTTCAGCGTGAACGATACCCATGTTTTTTGAAACATTATCCTGGTCATCGGTATTATATTATAAATAAAATCTGATGTAATTTCCAAGTCCATAATGAGGGTCACACAAAGGAGTATTACATCCGTCTGTCTGTTTGGTCACTCGTCCGTCGGTTCGTTTGCTCGTGTTCTACAGGTCTCTAATATGGGCCCATTTTAATACTGGGACTTCAAATAAATCCGTTTAAGCAGACAGTGTGCACTCATCTTTGTGGTCGACATGCTCAGATCGACACCACAGCCACAGTAACAGCTCCTCTCGCTCTAAGAGAGAGAGAGAGAGAGAGAGAGAGAGAGAGAGAGAGAGAGAGAGAGACTTCTTTATTTGCAAGAATATTACCATAAAACTTATGTCAACAGAATGGCACTCTCCTTCAGTTCCACCTTAGACGATTCTGGTGCTGTTCCTCCATCTCTTCCCCCCTCTGACTTCCTCATGGCTGACATTGAAATTTCTTCAGTTGATATACCTTTTCAATGCTTCAAACACTTACTGAGATAGAGAATCAGTACCATCAGCTTGAACTGTAAGGCCAGGTGTTCCGTTTACGATAAACTGATGTTAGTGTGCTGTAGTAGCAGTGCTTCAATACCCATCTGGCTCCTGTGGAAGCCGCTTCACGTGTCTGATGCTCCCGCCACGTTCAGTGAAAAATTGGAAAAAAAAAAAAAAAAACGCACACACTTATATAATCAAAACGAAAAGAAACATGAGTACAACAGGGAACAGAAAAGAAGCATGGGGTAAATAACAAAATATAGTACTTGAGTTTAAATAAATAGGGAAACGAAGGAAAATAAGAAAATATGCAAAAGCAAAAGTATAATAATCTAATAACAAGAACAACTGAGGAATACATAGGCTACTATGAAAACACGAATAAGTAACAGGAAAGCTCCAACAAAACCTTCATAATAGAAAGACGGCATATATGGCAGTAAAGGGAGAAAATAAAGGAAATACTATACTGATAAAGGAATAATAAAATAAACATTCAAATGGATGTCAATCTCTACTAACCAAAGTAATGATCCTGCCACCATTAACCTTTTCTTGGCGAGGACATAATTTACAAATGCTTTTATTCCAACTAACTAGAGAATTATATCATACGGCTGACCGTGAACCACGTAAGATTAGGGGTGTTAATACTGTTAGGTATAACATCTCATGATTCTTGTTATCACGAAAAGTGCTTACTCAGTTCAGAGGAGACACTGCGAACTGGAGGAGTTACAAACAGCCAGCAATAGCCCTTTGACTACTAAGAGAACTGTCTTCCAGTTAATAAATTCGTTTGGTGGCTATATGAATGAAATTCAATCAATGTGAAGAAGTTAACCAGTCACAGCAACCAAAAGGTGGGTCATTCGTTTTTAATTTATTGCTAGAATTTCTCCCACAAAATCGGGGAAGATGATGACAAAATAGTATAAAAGTTGCTTGATGTCTGAAAGGACGGGAGTTCCATTTCTGACTGGCCTGGAAAAACAAGTGAACTTCTTTAATAACAGAAATAAACTTACTAATCTTGCAATAGACTACAAAGGTATAATTAAAAACACCCTCTCTGATACGATCACCCACATGAATGAATAAGCCATTACATATATTTAATATGGACAGTGGTATTAATGACCAAATGGTGGAACGACAGTGTGACACACAGGAGAAAAGACAGGATCAGGAGAATGGATCATGAAGGTTATACGTAGGTAAAAAATATGAAGGGATATATATATATATATATATATATATATATATATATATATATATATATATATATATATATATATATATTATGTGGGGAACAACGAACCAAAGGCAATGAGCCCGCAAAACTGTTCCTTCCAAGAGACAAACAAAATACAAGAGAGAGCCAAATTCAAGATCCATTCATTTCGAGATGCCTTGACACACTGCGTTTGAAAGACTGGAGATCATAGGAAGCAGGAAATACAGAGAGGGGAGACAGTTCCAGGGTTGACCTGTTGCATAATTGAAGGACTGGGAGTAACGGTTAACTCTTGCATTAGAGAGTTGGACAGAAAAGGGGTGAGAGTTTGCTGCTAGACGGGTGCTACGCGCCCGTCGTAGAAGTGGAAGAATGCATGCAGACAGTTCAGAGGAACAGTGACCAATGAAGTAGCGATAGAAAAGAGATAAAGATGCAACATTGCGGCGAAGAGACAGGGGTTGAAGGGAGTCAGTAAGAGGGGGACAGTTGATGAGACGAAAAGCCTTTGACTCCTTCCTATTGAGAAGAGCTGTATGTCGGGAGCCTCCCCACACATGAGAGTTGTACTCCACACAGGGGCGGATAAAACCCCTGTATAGAGTCAACAATTGTGCAGAGGCAAAGAAGGAACGGAGTCGGCTTAGCACACCCAATCTTTTGGAAGCAGATTTTATAAGAGATGTAATATGATCTTTCCAAGACAAGTCCAGAGCAAATGAAACCCCAAGCATGTTCAACGATGATGCAGGATTAAGTTGAGTATTATTAAACATGAGTGGGTATACCTGTGGAAGATTTTGTCGGGTTGATAGGTGCAAAAACTGAGTCTTTGATGCATTAAAAACAACAAGATTATTTTTACCCCAGTCAGAGATACGAGCCAAGTCAGACATTAGGTGTGCCATAGCCTCATCCCTTGCCTGTTGAAGTAACTGCTGAGATGGACGTTGTGGGAATCGAATGGAAAGGTGAAGGGTGGAGTCATCAGCGTATGAGTGGATAGGGTTAGATGTACAGCTTAGAAGGTCACTGATAAATAAAAGGAAGAGAGTTGGTGATAGGACAGAGCCCTGAGGAACACCACTGTTAATAGATCTAGGAGAAGAACGATGGCCGTCTACAACAGCTGCTATAGAACGACCAGAAAGAATGCTTGAGATGAAGGCACAGATAGAAGGATAGAAACCGTAATAGGGGAGTTTGGAAATTAAAGATTTATTCCAGACTCGATCGAAAGCCTTTGAGATGTCAAGTGCAATGGCAAAGCTTTCGCCAAAATCCCGAAAGGAGGATGACCAGGAGTCAGAAAGGTAGGTGAGAAGATCGCCTGTGGAGCGTCCCTGACGAAACCCATACTGACGATCAGAAAGAAGGTTGTAATAGGAAAGATGCTTTAAAATTTTTCTATTAAGAATAGACTCAAAAACTCTTGAGATACAGGATGCTAAAGCAATTGGACGATAGTTAGAGGGTTGGGAATGGTCACCCATCTTTGGGACCGGCTGAATGAGGGCAAACTTCCAGCAAGAAGGAAAGGTACAAGTTGACAGACAAAGGCGAAAGAGTTTGCCTAGGCAGGGTGTAAGTACAGAAGCACAGTTCTTGAGAACAACAGGAGGGACTCTATCAGGCCCATATGCCTTATTAGTACTGAGGCCAGCAATCGCAGCAAATACATCAGCTGAAAAAATTTTAATGTTAGCCAAGAGGAAGTCAGACGGGGGAAGTGATGGAGGAACAGCACCGGAATCGTCTAAAGTGGAATTGGAGGAGAAAGTCTGTGCGAAGAGATCTGCTTTATCAGTAGAAGAAATAGGTACAGAGCCATCAGAGTAGAAAAGAGGAGGGAAGGATGATGAGGTAGAGTTGTCAGAAAGGTTTTTGGCAAGGTGCCAGAAGGAGCGAGAAGAGTTCGAGTTAGAGAGTTGAGAGCATTTTGTACGGATGAAATTATTTTTAGGAGAGCGAAGAACAGTCTTAGCACGATTCCGGGCAAAAATGTATAAAAGATTTGATTCAGGGGTGGGTTGGCTCCGGTACCTTTTGTCGGCCCTCTCCTTGTTGCGGACAGCATTAGAACAAGCGTGATTAACCAAGGCTTTCGTGCATTAGTATATACAAGAAAGGTGATATTAGTGCAAAAAATTAGAGACAACGATGGTTTCCTCGTATAAAACAAGAAAGGATGTTATATCACTATCAAAAAGAAACATCATTTTCAGATAGATAGATAGATAGATAGATGAATAAATAAATATGTATATATAGATAGAGAGACAGAATGATAGACAGAGAGAGAGAGAGAGAGAGAGAGAGAGAGAGAGAGCAATGAAAACGCGCAAATTGATTTTGTGAAAGCACTCAAAGCGAAAGAGGAAAATACATAAAAATGAATAAGAAAAAGCGAGAGGAGAGAGAGAGAGAGAGAGAGAGAGAGAGAGAGAGAGAGAGAGAGAGAGAGAGAGAGAGACAGCGCAATAAAACATGCAAATTGTTATTGCGAAAGCACTCAAAGCGAAAGAGGAAAATACATGAAAAATGAATAAGGAGAGAGAGAGAGAGAGAGAGAGAGAGAGAGAGAGAGAGAGAGAGAGAGAGAGAGAATAACTGCACACAAATTCATACCTATTTTATCACCTATAAGAAATTTCACTCGAATTCAGTGTTTTAAGCGGAATGAAATATTCTGTCATTGTTCCTTTTATCGTTCATCCCCAAAAGGAATATATATATATATATATATATATATATATATATATATATATATATATATATATATATATATATATATATTGCCCGACGCCTCAATCCCTTTTGGGGTGGCCACAAATAAATCGCCTCCACGTCGCCCTGTCCCCCGCCATTTCACTGCCCTACTCCCAACTCACACCTCCCTCTCTTATATACCTCTCCACCCCATCCCTCCATCTCATCCTCGGCCTCCCCCTCACTCTTCCCCCCTCCACCTCACTCACATACACTCTCTTCGTCAGTCTCTCACCCTCCATCCTGTCCACATATAAATGAGAAAGAGAGGTTTGTTTTGGTACGGATTCGGCAGCATCGCGCCAAGGGGAATTCCCGTGAGGGACAACGCCCAAACGATCTCGATTTTTTGGAAGGACTATAGCATGATTCCGGGCAGAAACGTATAAAAGATGTGATTCAGGGGTGGGCTGGCTCCGGTACCATTTATAAGCCTTCTTATTGTGGAGAGCATTATAACAAGTGATATTAAATCAAGGCTTTCTTGCATTAGTCAAAGGATATAAGAAAGGAATGTATGCTTCCATGCCCGAGAGAATAACCTCCGTAATGTGCCAGGCACACCCAGATGGCTCCCGACCATGGAAGCAATAATCATTCCAGGGAAAATCAAAGAAGTACTGCCTGAGGGCCTCCCAATCCTCAGCTCCGAAGTGCTACAGACGACGTTTCTTTGGAGGGTCCACAGGCCGTACTGGAGCGATGGGACAGGTTAAGGTGATTATTCAAAAGCATTCAGGCTATTAGAAGGACTATTATAGCCCTGGTTTTAGCAATTAGCAAGACATCTTCGAAAAAGAAAAGTGCCATTTTGACAATACTGGCAAGTCTGTCCTGCTTACTACATATCCCTCCACATCCTCCCTTCCCTACTCCTAACCTTCTCCCTGCTTCCGTACCAGTTTCCTCTTCCCTCTCCCCTTTTCTCCAAACCTTCAATCATCCCTGTCCCTTCAGGTCATTCCTCAGTTACTTCCCTACTCTCTCTAGCCTCCCTTCCTACCCTCAAGGCATCTCTCCTCTCGTATCTCCCAATTCCCTGAATCCCCATTCCTGCTGTCTCTCTTTCAAGTGTCTTTTCCTTCCCTGGCCTCTGCTGCCCCCTCTTCCTCCATTCTGCTCTCCTCTAGATCCCCTCCCTCCCTTATGTTTCCCAAGTTAAGCTATCAATATATCCTGATGTCGAAACATCACCTATTACGCCCGCCTCCGTTAACTTTCATACTGTACTCACTCACTCCGCTGCCTCCAGTCTTACCCTGTGCTTTAATCTAGTGACTGCCATCGTGTCTATCAGCTGAACAAAACCTTCTGGCGGTAACCTAATTATCATTACTAGGTGGACCAACAACAGAGAAAATGTTACTAGAGATAGTTTTAAGTCTTTCATGGCCAGGATTTCTCTCAGCTGAACAAAAACTTCTGGACTATACATCAACAACATAAGCAAGTGTATCAACCGAGGCCACCGTTAGACAGGCGAAAACTGTCGAAAACACTTCTCAGCAAAGTTTCTCTTTCCCTTGGCAACCGTACCATAGCTCATATTATGCTATGTAAGGCAGAATTCACTATATCAATACTGACAGATCCGGTTTCTCTTTGACATGAGAAACGTCGTAGCTCTTTTAAAATGAGGTAAACGAGAGACAGCGGGCTTCTCTAGCAGATGCTACTAATGGAGAAAGATTTAAATATTTCTTTATTGCGCTCACATTCGATGGTTATAATTATTATCATGACTTATCCCTCACCACATTTCCAGCTCATCCCACCCGTTTCAAAATCCCCGAAGCCCAATTCTCTAACCCACATTTTCATTCATCAAGGATTTTGCAAAACTGTTCATATTCCCTATATTCAAACCCCTAATCCTTCAAAGCCCACTTTCACGGGGTATACTTTTATACTTTCCTTGCCCAACCCCAAAGCCTATTAAATTTCAGGGCCATCCCACCGACTCGTGTGAGCACCACGTCCTTTTCTTTATCCCACACTGCGGACGTCATGGAGTAAACGCTGGCCATGAGGTCGATGAACACGCTTGGTGCCTAATATTATATATACTGCATATTACACATTCATATCATCCATTAATGTATTTACTGATATACGTTTGTAATATCTACAAAGTTTACTTCAATGACATACGGTACCTGTATTAGAGATTATCGCTTAAGAAGAGGTACTATTAAAGCTCCGTGGGGAACGAGAAGAGTTACTACCCAGTGTTTCAGAACCAGAATTTAGTTACCTACCTCATTTATCTTTATTTTTTGTTTATTAAACAAGTAATAAAACCACAACAAGCATAATACCTCTGGCTCCAGTATATATTCAATATTTCAGATGGACAGACTCAGAGATTATCCTCGGCCTTCCCCGAATACAGTCACAGATCAACAACAGCAAAAAGGCTTGGGCTAGATTTATGTCACCCAACCATATGGGGGTCAGTTAAATCTTCCATGGTCAGATTAACTTTATTAAATTATTCATCTAATGCCAGATTATTTTATTAATCTTAGAGTGAGTCACAGGAACCTGAGTGCTAATTCTGGTGCCATGAACATTCTTATGGTTGACAAAACTCTAGTATTCTGTTATATTATTTCATGCAGCTGAGAGTGAGTCATAGGAATCTAGCAGTGTTAAGACAGTTTTTGCTGTGTCCTAATCCACAGGCGCAGTAAAGAATATATCCTCGGAAGAATTTTACCCATAAGAAATTTTATACCCAGAGAAAAAATTTGAAGAAGTTCTAGGTCGGGTATAGACTGTTCTCTCGTCTTAATTAACTTTTCCAAATGTGGATATTCCACTTCCACTGAGGCAATTTACGGCGGTGTGACATGAAGACACAGGTTGACAGACATACAGAAAGAGATAGATAGGTAGAGAGATACAGACCGATAGGTAGATAAAGATAGATACATACCGGTAAATAGATGGGTAGAGAAAGAGACAAAGGAACAGATAAATAAACAGATGTAGATAGAGAGACAGTGTAGGTCGGGCTGAATCTGTTGTCAATCTCCCAAGATATCCACTCCTCCCAATGTGGATATATCATTCTTACATCTCATCCATCTTACACTCACTGGTCATGTTGCAGTACGGTCAGTTATTCACATATTTTATGAAGTACACGGGATTTAACCCCTAACCCCTGAATCTGGTGCTTTTTTTTTTTTTTATGTCGCGTGTTTTGCCCTTCTCAGTTTCATCTTGGTGATATAAATTGTGTTCTCCTCCTTTTTCCTCTTATGCCACGACCTAACACCTTTATTTCTTGACTGGTTGGCATGAAAATTACCATGAATACACAGTCCCTGGACCAGATACTTCGAGATCCTTATCAAAGAATCTCGATTAAGACCTATAGAATACTTTTAAGGGCCCCCAATCTGTTTAAAAAAAAAAAAAGAAAGAGTAACTACCAAAAGACAGACGCCAAACCATCAGATTCCAAAATATACCAATCAAAATTAAGCATGTGTCCTGTTCAGCTTCAAACGGAATTGCGGGACAGAGCGACTTTCAGTCTATTAGACCCCTCCATCCTCTTTATTCTGTGATTAGTTCGATTAATGTGAGTTATGACTACAAGTAAATATATGTTTATATATTTAAGAGATAAACTTCGGGAAATATCAGAGCGTCTGCTTACATAGGCTGCCTCTCCATACCTTTCTTCTAGTAACCATCTGACGATTTTTCTTCTATCTGGGAAGAAATTTTTAGAGCTGGAAGGATTGCATAAAAGCTTCATTAACTCCTCCACTACAATAGGGCATTTCTATGATGAATATAATAATCTGGAGACAGCAAGAACAATATATCATATGTTATCGGACTGAAAGGGTTAATTAAAATTTTGTAATCCCCATTACTGACTGAACGTGCTCTGGTCCTAATCTGCCAGCTCGGGTAGAGAGAGAGAGAGAGAGAGAGAGAATATTATTGTCTCTCTTTTTCTGCATATGCTTTTGGATTGCAATATTAAACCTTTACTGCAGAATACGAAGCTGAAATGCAGGCTTCAAGCCAGGGTCAGATGATATTATATTATATTAGAGAAGCCCGCAATGGAAAAATGTTTGAAAACCATCGCACCGAACATTATAACCGAGATTTAAGATCTCAGTATCTTACTTCAAGTATTACTAGGAATTATTTGCAGCTGAGAAAACCCAGCCGAAACACAATGATTAATTAATGAACTCCTGGCCTACAGGAAGCGAGATTAGATTATTGGCGAGCGCTAGAAGCGTGTATCCACGATGAACAACATAGGAGTAAATGTAATATGCTGAAAATTTTCCAGGACGTCTATAAAAAAACGTTTATAAAAACGTCAGGTCTCTGTGAAGGGACCGGAGTTCGATCCCAGGTTGCGGCAGGGAACCGTATAATTTTATCAGTTTCGCTAAAATAGAACTTCTAGATCTTTTATAAGATCTGCGACATATTATTATCACCCAAAATAAACACCAAACGATGTATTCAACACGGACGTGGGAGTTAGTACTCAACTGGTGATGTTACGGTGTGTGCAAGGTAGAACTGCTTGGCCGTAGGGAAGAGTTTATGCCAGAAGTCACACACACACACACACACATAAAGCCTATCCACCTCTCTCTCTCTCTCTCTCTCTCTCTGTATACTTGCCCGTCTATCTCAAACATTGGGTTCCCAAAGGGTTACAGTGGGGAGGGGCAGATAACTGGGGTAATCCAAGTATTAGATCAGAAATCTATTTTGGAGCGATTATTGTTCTCGAAAATGCTTCGGGGAGATTAATTGTGTAACTGAATAACAACAGAGGTACAACGTTTAACAGAACTGATACATGGAAAATAGTATGGTGAAATAGCAAAAAGAAACGAAAAAAAAAAAAAGACTAACCAGTACGGACCATGATTCGAAAGTAAATAGATGAAATTAACTATCATAATGTATAACTACAGCACGGAAATTGCTCTCTCTCTCTCTATCCAGGAAGTTATGATTCCAAGCACGTGTAAGGGACAGGGTAACTGCAAATCCATTATATTTCCCAAGAAGTCTTCCACTTCCGGTTCGCCTGCTTCCCACACGGATACATATTGGATATTAGTTGAGAGAGAGAGAGAGAGAGAGAGAGAGAGAGAGAGAGAGAGAGAGAGAGAGAGAGAGAGAGAGAAAGAGAGAGGCTGCATCATTAGAAATAATAAACAAGTCGCCATTTTCATCGTATATATTGGCCAGTCCTTCGAATCATTTGGATATAACTGCTTTAGTTTTATATTATACATTAATACATAACGGTATCATCTGTTGTCAGTAGTGGAATGAGGTAGTTTGATCAGATATTAAATAACGGAAAGAAATAGATGTAGAAGAAGCAAACACTACCACAGTACTGTATCAGAGCATCTTAATATTAGTTATATATAAAATTTCCTACTTGTACCTATGCTACTGATATTAACATTTACTATATTTCTTCTGAAACTACTGCAAAATCTTCTAGAAATGTAACACATACACAGTATACTGTTCTGTGTGCGTATATATATATATATATATATATATATATATATATATATATATATATATATATATATATATATATATATATATATATATTGTTACATAGCCTATGATTTCATCATCCTTTGTGTAATTTTGACGCACAGTTGCTGCATGTTTGATCACGAGCGTGTTCTGCCTCAGTCACCCCCTTCTACCGTTATAGTAGAGTAAGTCGACATCTCTGTTATACTTTGCGGGATTGTCATCTCTTTGTCCCCATGGCTTCATTTGCGCGTCCTCATTACAAGTTGTATCAAGCTCTCCTGGCCCCTATATAATGAGCTCAGTCTCTGCATCATGGCCACTTAGATCTGCTCCTCATTTTGTTCACATCTCTGTCCTCCCCTGTACAGATATTATTATTGTGAGTGCTCAAGAAATCTCCAAACATCTAGCAGCTGTGTGTAATTTGAGTATAACTGTTGTTGCATTTTTTCTTGTACTGTATAGCATAAGTTTAATTTGTAGACTTAGTGAAGTTTTTGTAATTCATGTATGGATCTTTATGTCAGTCATTTTGATAATAGTTCGTATCTGTAATTATTTATCTGGCATTCACTGAGTATTATCTGGTATCTCATTTCATCAGGGCTGACTTAGATAAATTTACTCTTGCTAATTTCGTGTTAATAGAGGCTATTGCAGTTAACCATATATTTAACCTGTTTATTTGCCATTACATTATCCTTATGAGTCCTGAATGTTTTGTTGTTAGTTTGTGCATTAAACTTTAACTTGTAATTTTACCTAACTCTTTTGTTTTGAACCTGGAACTTTACGGGACAGTAGTGATTTTTAGCATTCTCACTTAAAGTGTACATTATCTTTCTCTGTTTCGTAACATAAATTTGGCGACCTCATATCAGGATATTCAGGATATTATCATAAGGATATTGTTTGATATTTTGTGACTGTGATATATTCATGATGGCTACTATTTCTACACTTGATGAAGCCAAAGATTTTTTGTCAAATGTGCAAACAGTGTGTGATATAGAAAACAGAACAAAGAATGAACTTAAGCTTGTTGCTCAACAATTGGGAATTGCAGTTCACTCTCATCATTCTAAAGATCAAATTGTTGGCATGATTAATAAAAGCTTGTTTAATGTAACTCCTCCAAATGAGCAAACGCAGATTGAATTAGCTAAGTTACAGCTAGCCCTGCAGGAGGCTCGTGTGAAGGAAGCTGAATTTCAAGCACGTGCTAAGGAGGCTGAGTCTCAGGCTAAGGAGGCGGAATCTCAGGCTCGTATTGAAGAGGCACAGGTACAGGCTCAGGCACAAATTGAACTTGCCAGGATTCAGGCAGACCATGAGTATCGCATGAAACAAGGTGGAACTGGATCATCTAGCTCTGATGATTTTGATGTGGCTAAAAATGTTAAACTTGTCCCTCCTTTTAATGAATCTGATTTAACAAAGTATTTTCAGTTGTTTGAGAGGGTAGCTACAGGTTTTAATTGGCCTAAGGAGTATTGGCCAGTACTCCTTCAAACTGTTCTCACCGGTAAAGCTCAAGTAACTTATGCATCTTTGCCTCAGGATCAATGTGATAATTATGATGTAGTTAAGAGCTTGATTCTCAAGGCCTATGAGCTTGTTCCTGAAGCCTATAGAGTAAAATTTAGGACAACTTACAAGCAAGATAAGCAATCCCATGTTGAGTATGCAAAAATCAAAGAAGATCTGTTAGAGCAGTGGTTAAATTCTAAGAATGTGGATTCTGATTTTGGTAAATTTAAGCAGATGATTTTGCTGGAGGATTTCAAAAGGTGTATTAGTAAGGATGTAAGCCTATCTCTTGATGAGAGAAGAATAGATAATTTGTCTGATGCTGCAGTTTTAGCTGATGAATATGTTCTCACTCACAAGAGATATTCTGGAGGGAAAAGGAAAGCTGAGAGTAAGTACGTTGCCTCTACTCAGAGTACAGGTAACAGGAAAGAGAATAAAGATGATGTTTCTCAGGAAGTAAATACCAGCTTCACCTCTAGATTTCAGAAAAGTAAATGTACTTATTGTAGTAAGCTTGGTCATACTACGGAGAGATGTTTCAGGAGACAGCGTGATGTGAACAAAAAGGAGTCTTTAAATATTCAGTCAATTGGTCTAGTGTCCACTCTTGAGAGTTCCCAGAATTCTTTAACTGAGTTAACTGAACCTGCTTTGAGGGGTAACTTAAATTCTCATGATGGAGCTCCTCTTTTGAGCAGTAACGTGGGTGACACTCTCAAGAGTTCATGTGCTAATTTCCTGTCTGATGGTTTTGTCAGTCCTCTGGACAGTAATGACAGGAAATCAGTTCAAATATATCGTGATACAGGTGCTTGCCAATCCCTTATGCTGACCAGTGTTCTAGGCTCTAATGTTAATTCCTCTGATGAAACTGTAATCTTACAAGGTGTAGGGAATAATTACTTCTCTGTCCCTCTGTGCAGAGTGAATTTAGAGTCTGGTTTTGTTAATGGTTCCGTTATGGTTGGGTTGGTTGAGACACTCCCAATGTCAGGTGTAACTTTCTTACTTGGAAATGATATTGGTGGAAGTCAAGTGTGTCCAGCTCCTCAGTTGTCTAGTGAGCCAGTGGCTTTGTCCCAGGATTGTGATGTCCCTGATGTGTTCCCTGCATGTGCTGTCACTAGGGCTAAGTCTAAAGTTACTGGTGATTTAGAGGATAATGATGATGATGATGTTATCCTAGCTGACACTTTTCTTGCTAATTTGGACCACTCACCAGATGAGGCAGTACCCCGTAGTGTTGATAATTTGTCTCGTCAAGAGTTGGTTGAGTTGCAGGTTGCTGACCCTGAGTTGAAAGGTCTAGCTAACTCTGCTTACAGTGAAGAAGAGTCAGCCGGTGCTTCTACTTGTTATTATGTAAAGTCAGGAGTACTTATGAGGAAGTGGAGACCCCCAACAGCATCAGCCGACTGTGAATGGGAGGTTGTACATCAAGTTGTCATCCCTCGTGTTTGTAGGCAGGATATCATTCGAGTGGCTCATGATTCCAGTTTGGCAGGACACCTTGGAGTGAGGAAGACTGTGGCACGCATTTTGAAACACTTCTACTGGCCAGGTATCTTCAGGGATGTTTCTTGGTATTGTAAGTCTTGTCACACCTGTCAAGTTGTGGGGAAGTGTAATCAGACCGAAAAGGTTGCACCTCTAGTTCCCATTCCTCCTTTTGAGGCGCCTTTCACCCGTGTGTTGGTGGATATTGTGGGCCCTCTTCCTAAGACTTCTTCAGGATTTTCTTATGTGTTGACCATGATTGATATGGCTACTCGTTATCCTGAAGCCATTCCACTTAGAAACATCTCAGCAAAGAACGTGGTTAAGGAAATGCTAGGGTTCTTCACAAAGTTTGGTCTGCCCAAGGAGGTACAGTCAGACCGGGGAAGTAATTTCATGTCAAACGTTTTCAAGCAGTCTCTGAAAGAGTTGGGCATCTCCCAGATCACGTCTTCAGCTTACCATCCCCAGACCCAAGGAGCGTTGGAGAGATATCATCAAACACTCAAATCGATGCTGAAGAAATACTGTTTGGAACATCAGAAAGACTGGGATAAAGGTCTTCCATTCGTTGTGTTTGCTGCAAGAGAATCTCCAAATGAATCACTGGGCTTCTCACCTTTTGAACTACTGTTTGGCCATGAAGTAAGAGGACCCCTTAAGTTACTCAAGGAATGCTGGCTGTCGGAGGAAGATGACGTCAACCTGCTGGAGTATGTGATGAAGTTCAAAGAACGGCTGTCCACTGCTTTACAGCTGGCGAGAGAGAATTTAGGAGCTGCTCAGGAGAAGATGAAGACTTGGTATGATAAGAAGTCCAGGTTACGCCACTTTCAGCCAGGAGATCAGGTTTTGATTCTGCTACCAGTTCATGGGCAACCTCTTCAAGCCAAGTTTAGTGGCCCTTATTTCGTGGAGAAGAAACTCAGTGATGTCAACTATGTCATCGCCACACCAGATCGTAGAAAGAGCAAGCAACTATGTCACATCAACATGCTAAAGTTATATCACAGGCGGGACGAAAATAATCCAGTGTGCACTGTAGCTGTTCCACCCGAGTCTACAAGTGAAGTTCTCCCATGCAGCATGAGCCTGAGTGATAGTTTGGGGAAGAATCCTGATATCATGAATGATCTCCAGACTAAGCTTTCTCATCTACCTCCCAAGGAAAGGCAGGAGTTTTCGGCATTACTGCAGGAGTACCCGCAAGTGTTCCGTGCCACTCCAGGAAGAACCACTGTGTTGATGCATGATGTCGATGTTGGAGACGCAAAGCCAATTAAATTGCCTCCTTACCGTGTGAACCCAGTGAAAGTTCCTCTCATCCAGAAGGAGCTTGGCTACCTGTTGGACCACAAGATGATTGAGCCCTGTCAGAGCGAGTGGAGTTCTCCTGTCACTCTAGTCCCTAAGCCAGGTGGGTCACAGAGGCTTTGCATCGACTACAGACGTGTTAATCAGATAACCAAAACAGACACTTACCCTCTCCCTCGTGTGGAAGATTGCATAGACAAGATCGGAAAGGCTAGGTACATAAGTAAGTTTGATTTGTTAAAGGGATACTGGCAAGTACCTATGACTGAACGTGCTAGGGAGATCTCATGTTTTGTAACACTAGGAAAGGCTTTTGCATGTTCGGTAATGCCATATGGTATGAAAAATGCACCAGCCACATTTCAGAAGCTCATGAATGTTGTAACAGAGGGTTTGGCAGGGTGTGTTGTTTATATTGATGATGTATTAATCTTCAGTGACAACTGGAAAGATCACCTATGCCATGTCAGTAAATTTCTTGACCGTTTAGTTCATGCTAATCTTGTGGCTAATTTATCAAAGTGTGAGTTTGGTCAAGCTAAAGTTCAGTACCTTGGGTATGTAATTGGTGATGGACATGTTGCACCACCAGGAGCTAAGGTTCAGGTTATAAGTGATCTTCCCAGACCTAAAAGTAGGAAAGAGCTACAAAGATTTTTGGGAATGGTAGGTTATTACAGGAGATTTGTTCTTAACTTTTCTATTCTTGTATCACCACTTACAGACCTACTGAAAAAGGGAGTTGAATTTGTCTGGACCGATAACTGTGAATCCTCTTTCAACAAACTTAAAGCTATTCTATTAAGTCAGCCAGTGCTCGCTACTCCAAATTTTGCTAAGCCTTTTAAGATGGCTGTTGATGCAAGTGATACAGGAGCTGGGGCTGTTTTGCTGCAAGAGGATGATCAGGGTATTGAACATCCTGTATCTTATTACAGTAAGAAGTTCACTCCACCTCAAAAGAACTACTCAACTATTGAGAAAGAGCTTTTGGCCTTGATTTTGGGTTTACAGCATTTTTCATTTTATTTGTGTTCTGGTTTTGACCCCATAGTCATTTATACCGATCATAACCCACTGAAATTCCTTAGTAAGTTTAAAGATAAAAATCAGAGATTGGCAAGATGGAGTCTACTTCTTCAGGAGTATTCATTAGACATACAACATGTCAAGGGGAAAGAAAATGTTATTGCAGATTGCTTATCTAGACTTTAGACAGATTGTTTAGAGTAATAAGAAATTTCCTTTGTAAATTTCTTTTTCTTTGTGGGGAGGTGTTACATAGCCTATGATTTCATCATCCTTTGTGTAATTTTGACGCACAGTTGCTGCATGTTTGATCACGAGCGTGTTCTGCCTCATTCCCCCCCTTCTACCGTTATAGTAGAGTAAGTCGACATCTCTGTTATACTTTGCGGGATTGTCATCTCTTTGTCCCCATGGCTTCATTTGCGCGTCCTCATTACAAGTTGTATCAAGCTCTCCTGGCCCCTATATAATGAGCTCAGTCTCTGCATCATGGCCACTTAGATCTGCTCCTCATTTTGTTCACATCTCTGTCCTCCCCTGTACAGATATTATTATTGTGAGTGCTCAAGAAATCTCCAAACATCTAGCAGCTGTGTGTAATTTGAGTATAACTGTTGTTGCATTTTTTCTTGTACTGTATAGCATAAGTTTAATTTGTAGGCTTAGTGAAGTTTTTGTAATTCATGTATGGATCTTTATGTCAGTCATTTTGATAATAGTTCGTATCTGTAATTATTTATCTGGCATTCACTGAGTATTATCTGGTATCTCATTTCATCAGGGCTGACTTAGATAAATTTACTCTTGCTAATTTCGTGTTAATAGAGGCTATTGCAGTTAACCATATATTTAACCTGTTTATTTGCCATTACATTATCCTTATGAGTCCTGAATGTTTTGTTGTTAGTTTGTGCATTAAACTTTAACTTGTAATTTTACCTAACTCTTTTGTTTTGAACCTGGAACTTTACGGGACAGTAGTGATTTTTAGCATTCTCACTTAAAGTGTACATTATCTTTATCTGTTTCGTAACAATATATATATATATATATATATATATATATATATATATATATATATATATATATATATATATATATATATATATATGTGTGTGTGTGTGTGTGTGTAAACAATGATAAATATGCCACAGTATGGGCGGTAATGCTTTAACAGGTAGCATAAGCGTCATCTGATATTCATGTGCTGTAATTCAGGTGTAACATACCTAGTGTAGGCGAGGACCTCTCTGTAGGAATGCGTTAGAAAACTACAGGCCACGAGAAGCAGCAATCGATTGCTGTTAACATTGCAGGCTGCAGGTTTGGGACGCGGAAGATGATGATGCCGATATTGGTAACAAAACTGTACACAGAGATGTGCAAGACGGAGGAAGACCCTTTGGCAGAGTGCAGGATGTGGGGGGGAGAAGCCAAGGGGGAAGAGTCAGGAGGGGAAATGTGGGGGGAGGGGAAATACTGGAAGAAAAATACCATAGAGATGTGTATGAATGATGGTGGTTCAGGATAGAGACCATCACTGAATGCATGAAAGAGCAGACCATCCTAATGCAATACGTCCTCAAAACTAAGATGATACAAAATAGGACAGTCATGCAAGCATGGCAAGACCAGAGAAAATACTGAAATCTGGGTAACCACCGCTGATATGAAACTGTTGGTGGTTATTATGTAACCTCCACAATCCTTCCGAATGCAACGCTGTTACCAACATGATCAAGAAAATTTATCACCTCTTAGCTAGCTACAAGAATTACACACTTCTTATTTTAATGCGAGGAAGAAGGAACCAAAAGCTAGAAGCCTGCATAACAGTTCCTTCCAAGAAAAAAATAATAATAATACAAAAGAGAGCAAAATTCAAGATCCGTTCATTTCGAGATGCCTGGACACACTGCGTTTGAAAGACTGAAGGTCATCAGAAGTATGAAATACACACAGAGGGAGACAGTTCTAGAGTTGATCTGTTGCATAAATGAAGGACCGGGAGTAACGGTTAACTCTTGCATTAGAGAGTTGGACAGAAAAGGGATGAGAACCAGGTAAAGAGAATATAAGAGGAAGGTTTACCGTCCCCGGCTCGCGCAGAGGGTGTAACGTCAAGGATAATAGGAGAGAAAGACAGAGAATGGGAGCGTGAGAGAAAACGAATGTTTTTTTATGTGACGAAGAAGGAACCAAAGGCAACGAGCCCGCAAAACTGTTCCTTCCAAGAGAAAAACTAAATACAAGAGAGAGCCAAATTCAAGATCCATTCATTTTGAGATGCCCGGACACACTGAGTTTGAAAGACTGGAGATCATAGGAAGCAGGAAATACAGACAGAGGGAGACAGTTCCAGAGCTAACCTGTTGCATAAATGAAGGACTGGGAGTAACGGTTAACTCTTGCATTAGAGAGTTGGACAGAAAAGGGGTGAGAGTTTGCTGCTAGACGGGAGCTATGCGCCTGTCGTAGAGGTGGAGGAATGCATGCAGATAATTCAGAGGAACTGTGACCATTGAAGTAGCGATAGAAAAGAGATAAAGATAAAACAGTGCGACGAAGACAGAGGTTGAAGGGTGTCAGTAAGAGGGGAAGAGTTAATGAGACGAAAAGCCTTTGACTCCACCCTATTGAGAAGAGCTGTATATGGGGAGCCTCCCCACACATGAGAGTTGTACTCCACGCAGGGGTGGATAAAATCCCTGTATAGAGTCAACAATTGTGCAGGGGCAAAGAAGGAACGGAGTCGGCTTAGCACACCCAATCTCTCGGAAGCAGATTTTACAAGAGATGTAATATGATCTTTCCAAGATAAGTCCCGAGTAAATGAAACCCCAAACATGTTCAACGATGATGCAGGATTAAGCTGAATATTATTAAACATTAGTGGGTATACCTGTGGAAGATATTGTCGGGTTGTTACGTGCAAAAACTGAGACTTTGATGCATTAAAAACAACCAGATTATTTTTACCCCAGTCAGAGATACAAGTCAGACATTAGGTGTACCATAGCCTCATCCCTTGTTTGTTGAAGTAACTGCTGAGATGGACGTTGTGGGAATCGAATGGAAAGGTGAAGGGTGGAGTCATCAGCGTATGAGTGGATAGGGTTAGATGTACAGCTTAGAAGGTCATTGATGAATAAAAGGAAGAGAGTTGGTGATAGGACAGAGCACTGAGGAACACCACTGTTGATAGATCTAGGAGAAGAACAATGGCCGTCTACAACAGCAGCTATAGAACGACCAGAAAGGAAGCTGTAGTTGAAGGCATGCAGAGAAGGATAGAAACCGTAAGAGGGCAGTTGGGAAATTAAAGATTTATGCCAGACTCGATCTAAAGCCTTTGAGATGTCAAGTGGAATGGCGAAGCTTTCGCCAAAGTCCCGAAGGAGGATGACCAGGAGTCTGAGAGGTAGGTGAGAAGATCGCCTGTGGAGCGTCCCTGACGGAACCCATACTGACGATCAGAAAGAAGGTTGTGATATGAAAGATGCTTTAAATTTTTTCTGTTAAGAATAGACTCAAAAACTTTTGAGATACAGGATGTTAAAATAGTTAGAGGGTTGGGAATGGTCACCCTTCTTTGGGACTGGCTGAATGAGAGCTAAGTTCCAGCAAGAAGGAAAGGTACAAGTTGATAGACAAAGGCAAAAGAGTTTGCCTAGGCAGGGTGTAAGCACAGAAGCACAGTTCTTGAGAACAACAGGAGGGACTCCATCAGGCCCATATGCCTTATTAGTACTGAGGCCTGTGATGGCAGAAAATACATCAGCTGAAGAAATTTTAATGTTAACCAAGAGGAAGTCAGAGGGGGTAAGTGATGGACGAACAGCACCGGAATCGTCTAAGGTGGAACTGAAGGAGAAAGTCTGAGTGAAGAGATCTGCTTTATCAGAAGAAGAAATAGCTACAGAGCCATCAGAGTAGAAAAGAAGAGGGAAGGATGATGAGGTAAAGTTGTCAGAAAGGTTTTTGGCAAGGTGCCAGAAGGAGCGGGAAGAATTCGAGTTAGAGATTTGAGAGCATTTTGTATGGATGAAATTATTTTTAGCAGAGTGAAGAACAGACTTAGCACGATTCTGGGCAGAAACGTATAAAAGATGTGATTCAGGGGTGGGTTGGCTCCGTTAACTTTTATAGGCCCTCTCCTCGTTGCGGACACCATTAGAACAAGCGTGATTAAACCAAAGCTTTCTTGCACTAGTCAAAGGATATGAGGAAGCGATGCATCCTTCCATGCCCGAAAGAATAACCTCCGTAATGCGCAAGGCACAATCAGATGGCTCCCGGCCATGGAAGCAATAATCATTCCAGGGATAATCAAAGCAGTACTGCCTGAGGGTCTCCCAATCCACAGTTTCAGTGTGCCATAGTCGACGTTTCTTCAGAGGATCCAAAGACTGTACCAGAGCGATAGGAAAGGTTAAGGTAATAGTGTTGTGATCAGAGGAGCCCAATTGAGAAAAAAGATTAACATTGTAAGCAGAAGGAGTAGTTGTAAGGAGAAGGTCAAGTATGTTCTCTCCAAGGCAGCAGGGATACGGGTAGGGTGCTGTACAGGCTGCTCTAGGTCATTAAGGATAGAAAAGATGTAGGCATGTTCACCAGGTTGATCAGTGAATGGAAAGGAGAGCCAAAGGTGGTGGTGAACATTGAAATCTCCTAGAATGGAGATTTCAGAGAAAGGAGAAATGGATACAATGTGTTCCATCGTAGAAATAAGATAGTCGATGAATTTTTGATAGTATAATTAGGAGATAGGTAAACAGAGCACATATATTTAGTCAGAGAATGACAGGAGAGCTGAAGCCAGAGAGTATAGAATTCAGAAGAATCAAGTTGCTCAATCGGTAGAGAGTTGGCCTGCAGTCCTAACGGACCCGGGTTCAAATCCCGCTGGGGCGGGGAATAGTTTAAGGATTTGAATTTCATAAAAATCAGACTTTACTGATCTACCAGAAGACCCGCTGACATGTAAAAATATCCCCGCTAATACCAATACACCAGTCCTGTATGAGACAGCCCTAGCATGTATTCAGTATAGACGGTGGGTGTTAGCGCCGAAGTGGTGACATGTAGAGATATGTGGTACGTAGGAGGACTACTGGGCCTTGAAAGCAGGCTGTGAAGCCTATGCTCAGAGTCGGTCATATATGTAAAAAAAAAAAAAGGTTCAGGAACACGAGAGGAAGGTAAATCGTCGTGTACGTATACACAACAGCCACCTTTGGCTTTGAAATGAGTGTAGAGAAAGTTGGAGGAAACAGAAAAGGGTTTGCTGTCAGTTGCCTCTGACAGCTGAGTCTCGGTTAAAAAGAGAAGATGAGGTTTAGATGAGGAGAGGTGGTGTTCAACAGAGAGAAAGTTAGAGGAAAGGTCGCGAATGTTGCCCTGCTCTCTCTTAAAGACCTCACAGTCATACCACACCCAATTCTAAAACAAACCCACCCAAGAGCAAATATAACAACAGACATCAAGGCCACCAAAAGGTGGGTTGAAACCTAGATGAAGAGGTAAAACTGACAACATCTCTCAGGTTACAAGGGCATTGTAGATGAGATCTGGCAATCCCGGCAAGAAAAGTAAAAAAGATAATGATGTAGACATTTCTGGCAGCAAAACTAGGTAGAGGAAAGTGGTGTTTGCAACAAGGTTCATGTCTGCTGACGAATCAAATGGTACACTTGAGCTGCAAGAGGAAAATCATCCAGCTGTGAGACAGGCAGGTGCACAGTCAGCAAATGACATGCGCTACACACAACCCAGTACTATCATATTTCACGGGATTACTGGAGTACCTTGTGTGGAGAAAGTCCATGTACATAGAGTAAACAGCAGAGCCATCAGGCCTTGACTGAAAATCTAGGAAAGAACCCTTAGGTCAAGGTAAACTACCTGATATTTGGAAGAGAGCGAACATTGTTCACCTATTCAAGAAAGGGAATAGACAAAATCCACTCAACTACCGACCAGTATCACTGACTAGTGTTGTAAGATACTAGAAAAGCTGATAAGGAAAGTTTGGGTAAAACATCTAGAAGAACACGGTGTAATAACAGAGGCAGTTCGGTTTTAGAAAGGGAAAATCATATGTTACTAATCTATTAAGCTACTATGACAGAGTTACGGAAACATTACAGAAAAGAGACGGATGGGTGGACAGTATCTATTTAGAATTCAAGGAAGCATTTGACAGAGTACCGCAACAAAGACTTTTATGAAAACTACCATCAAGGAGGTAATCAAGGGAATGTGTACTGTTGGATGCAGGATTTTCTTAGAAAAAGGGAAATGAGAACAATATTAGGGGGAAATTACTCATCATGGAGGGAAGTGACCAGCGGAGTGCCACAGGGCTCGGTGCTGGCACCAATTATGTTTTTAGTATGTATAAATGACATAGTAACACTGGAAATGGAAGCTATCTAAGTATGTTTGCGGATGATGAAAAAATTCAAAGGAAAATTACTAACACAGATTCTTGAAAAGAGCTGCAAAAGGAATTAAACAAGCTTCATGAATGGAGCAATATGTGGCAGAGGGAATTCAATGGGGACAAGTGTCATGTAATTAAATTTTGTAAAAGTAAGAAAAGACCAGATTGGGATTATGAGCTAGGAAAAGAAAAAAACTACACATATCAGAAAGGGAGAAGGACCTAGAAGTAATTTTCAATAACAGACTATCTCCAGATGACCATTTCAATGGGAAGATACGTAACATTATTATACACTGCTTACTAATATGAGAATAACTTTCACATATATAAATGAAGACATGTTGAGAAAAATAATATCATTAATCAGACCAACCCTGGAATATGCATCAGTAGTATGGACTCCACATCTCAAAAAACACATAGATAAGGTTGAAAAAGTACAAAGGGCAGCTACAAGATGGATACCAAGCTTAAGGTATCTAAGCTACGAAGAAAGATTAGAAAAACTGAATCTACTATCACCACAGGAGAGAAGGAAAAGATGAGACATGATTATGCTATATAAATGCATCTCTGGGGAAGAGAAAATAAACATATATGAATATGCTGTATAACCTATGGGGAAGCATCAGCAAGAGGACACCGCAAAAAACTACATAAAAAGAGAGGCGATAAAGACGTAAAGAAATACAGTTTCCCAAATAGGGCAACTGATCAGTGGAATGCTCTACCGAATGAAGTAGTATGTGCCAAAATTGTTCACAAATTTAAGGATATGTATGATAAAAATGGTTTAATGCACGGGACAGTACGAGCTTGACTCATTCCTGCAAAGATACAATTAGGTAAGAACACACACACACACACACACACACACACACACACACAAAACAACAACAACAACAACAACAACAAAAAGGCCAGGACCTCAAGATGTGGGGGAACAAGAGTTGACCTACCTCAAGAGTGTGTCTGTGAAACTATCTAGACTCTATGTCATGTAGTTGTCTGAGAGAAGGGAGATGTTGTGTGCATTCGGCATGAAGCACGGTACCTCAGTGTGAATATATTGCTAGAGAATAGCTACGATGTCACTAATGGGTCAGTTCTTCTCCCCGTAGTCGGTAAGCCCTTTATCCGGGGGACAAGAAACACATATAATCCCAGAATTGATGTCAGTGTTCAAGGTTTCTTGAAACGTGGACAGAGGAGCCTTTGAATTCACGATCTTTGGCCATATGGCAGCATGTCACTGAACTCTTCGTGGATTCCGCACGCCACAGAAATGGAGAGAGAGAGAGAGAGAGAGAGAGAGAGAGCAATTTTCTAGTCCTCTCTCTCTTTCTTTCTCTCTCTCTCTCTGTATAGTTTATATATATATATATATATATATATATATATATATATATATATATATATATATATATATATATATATATATATATAAATATATATATATATACAGTACAAGCTAGATTTAATGGAGAGCAATTTAGTGGAATGCTCGATGTAGTGGGAAAAAAAAAAATCCGTTTTCCTATGTTAGGTATAAATTATAACGGAAACAATTCCGCTAAATATAGCAATATTCTGTTAAATGTAACAAGCAGGGAAGGGCAGGTCAGTGCCACCTCAGACATGTCTCTACCCTCTACAGCCTCCTTCACTGATGTCACCCCTCAGCCACCTCTAGTGCTGATGGAACGAATAAACATCCCCAGGCCTGTCACAGGTTTGGGGGGTCATACAGACCATCAAGTATAGCCTGTGTCAGGCATATTTCTACACTAACTGCAGAACCCCTATTTGTGAAGGTAAGCCAAAGTCCTTACAGTATTTCATGTGTTAAATATCAGTAATTTGAGAATAATCTATGTACAGGGATGTACTGATAGGCTATTATTATATTATTCTCTGTACATGTATTTAGCGGAAACCTTGATGTAACGGAACTAGGCTTGGCTGAATTAGTCCGTTAAATCGAGCATGTACTATATATATATATATATATATATATATATATATATATATATATATATATATATATATATATATACACTGTATTTATGTTGTATGTGATTAAAAGTTGGTTTTATTGTTTTGTTCTTGCGGCCCCAAACTCATCTTTACCTGAATAGGAAACCGGGCACTTCAAACAGTCGTTACCAGCAAATATGTTTTGAAGGTACATTGAAAAAATTGACTGTGCTTGTCATTGTACGGTGCATGAGGCGAGTATGCTGTGGTGTGGGGACTGTATTACACTGTGAGCATAGTAGATTGTGTGAGTTGTATATTGTGCTGGTATTTTCATCAGGGGTGGATGGTGGCCGTATTATGTCTGGCTGGGCGTTCTTGTATCTCCCTGGGTAAGGCATTTATTGAGAGGTATAAGTTTGTTGGTGTTTCATGTAAAATACTGTTTTGTTGAAGGTTCAAGATTGTTGTGGATGCTACGTGTTTAAGAACAATCTTGTGAAGTCCAGTGTTCGTTGAAAGAGTGGGATGTTTCTGAGATATTTTGTTTCTTTGTCGACGGGAGTGATGCAACATGAAACTGCAGAGGCGTGATGTGTCTTGAGCTGAAGTAATCAACCGTCCGTCTTCATAGTCGCGATCTTTAGAAGTATTTTTTTTAATGTAGATGATCCTTATTTGTGTGAAAAAAAAAAAAAAAAAAAAAAGGAGATAATAGAAAATAAGAGAATCAGTTTACACCACTAATTTATTTCCTTCAGTCCTGCCGCAAACATGACTTTAAAAGTGGTTGGGCAATGACACTACCATTGGCAATGCTAGGATATTATGATCTTTGTTAAGCTTAACTTCTGCGAGAGTATGTGCTTTGTGGTTTGTTTTTATTTAAGTGCATGAGAACACCCTCTTACTAGCGTTAATATAGGGTATATACAACTACTTGAGTTCGAAGCCTCTCAATGTAGAAAGAATTAAAAACAAAGTAATCATAAATAAATAAATAACCCTGACTAATATAGATTGCATGAGATACTATTTCTTGTAAGGCAGGCCTCTAATACTCAAGGCAGGTGAGAGAAAACAGCAGTAGCCTAAAATACGGCAATAACAGGTATATATATATATATATATATATATATATATATATATATATATATATATATATATATATATATATATATATATATATATATATATATTCTGCAATATGTATGTCAGTAGGAGTAATTCTTACTTCTACTAGTAGAGTAACGAAAGTGTTCATGTGTTACCAGGAACTCAAAATGACTTTGTCTCTACAGTAAAGCATACTATTTATTTTTTTTACTTCTATTCACGTTAACATCAGTACTTGAAATATTTTCTCCTTAAATATGGGTTAACTGACATTTTGGACAGAGGATTTCATCACCTGAAAATCAAAAGTTGTCTATTGTCTAAAAGGACGCGAATTTAATCCCTGGCTGATGCAGAGTACAGTTTGACGATTTGAATTTCTCTAAACCAGCCTTTACTGCTCATCCACAAGATTCACTGACAAGACATTAGAACACCCCCCTCCCCATACCAATTCACCAGTCTTTAATGAGGCAGCCCTAGCATTTGTTTGATATAATCGGTGGGTATTAGTGCTAAAAGAATGAAACGAATAGGTGTGTGGTACACAGAAGAACTGCTGGGCCTCGGGGAACTGTCTGTTAGGCGCTAACACATAAGGAGAAAAAGACAACGTTCTTGGCTCGATTTAGAGGTTTTCTAGTACCAACCTTGGCGATACATTTTTTTTTTTTAAATAAAGCTTATTTTTTCTTGCATGTTGTTTCTATTTCTTTTTTATCGACGCAAGTTCGATATATTTCATAAAGGGAAATATTACTGTACTATATAAAGGAATACGTTAGTTAGGAATATGTCTTCTAAAGTTACTGGAATGCGGCCCCTTGAATCTCAACCCAATCCACCTATACTCACTGACCTATCCAAAGACAGGGACAACTAAGGGATACAGCAGTATTCTAGATAGCTTAGGAGTTTTCTAGGCACCTCTTCATTAGCTATCTATTCTGCATATCATACCTCAGTATCCTTCCAAATGTTAGTGATGCTAATTTTACCTATATTAAGATGATATAAAGGGCACAAAGGACAATATGAACGAAAAAACAAATAGCTAAAGAAGAGACGTTACGAAGCCTTCTATGCCTCCTAGAATATGGAGCTCAGCCTGTCCACTCGTGCTGATTGGCCTAACCACACACAAGGACCAATAAGGCAGATTGACCTCTTGCTGACCGTGGTGATATGGGGTGTCTGGTTTCGGCAGTATTTCACTTATAACGATTCTGGTAACGATTCATCTTCCCATAGCTCATTGGCTCTGTTGCCGCAATATCCTGTCATATAATTTATCTCTCTCCTTCATTTCTTTACCATTATCATTTAGTTTTTATCATTAGCACTGACATACTCATCACAACCCTCTTACATTTTACCCTAGACTTCAGTAAGTGAATTCATATTTTATCTAATTGTAAATATGGTATTGCAGTGCTCTCTCTTTTTTTTTGGGGGGGGGGGTAATCCTTCTTTATATTCTTGCTACTACCAGACGAATTTACTGTCAGCCACAGACACATCCATCGTCGTTAAATTCTTTATAGTTATCCCTTGGCTTTCATTAAAAATACGGTAAGTTTTCATTTCTTCCATACAATAGCCTATTCATGATGAAAATGTTTTGTTAAACCCACGAAATTATAATAGACAGCGTTATCGGTTTCTCAAATATGTAAAAGAAAATCGATGGAAAAAGAAAGAAAGAAAGAAAAAACAGCGTACGTTAATAGTGCTCAGTTCTTCTGCTGATAGGAGACTAGAGGTTTAAGCGATAGTAACCAATGCTGTAGTTTTCATTATGACTGAAGAATCATTTCCGATTCATTTTCAGCATTATGTCTTATTTCATTGGATATACATGATGATCGTGCTCAATAAAAGCACTTGGTAAGTGGAAAACTCATCAGCATTTGCAGTCAAATCTGCATAAAATATACCCCAGAACATTCCGTTGAAGTACGCTGAGCTTGTGACTGGTTAATGAGACATAAGTAGGCGGGGCTTATCTCCCCTCAGAAACGTGAATCAGCTTTAGGCTACCACTGATTGCAGCCACCACCAATACCACCACTGTGGCAATCATTAACACAACAACCAATATCACCATAATCATTATTATTATTACCTCTAACCACATCACATAAAATCCTCTCTCTCTCTCTCTCTCTCTCTCTCTCTCTCTCTCTCTCTCTCTCTCTTCACAGTATGTCTCATCTTTCCCTGACTCATTTTCTACCTTCTCTTCTCCTCTTCTCCCTTTCGTTTTATCCCACATCCCTTTCCCCTTTTTTTTTTATTCTCCTCCTCAGAAACTTCATCTTTTCCTCACCTTCATCCCTCATGCTCCACTCAATCCCTTCCCCCCCAACTCCTCGCTTTTCCTCTTCTACCCTCCCTTCTTCACTCCCACTTTCATAGTTTCTTCACAATTTTCTCCATCCCTCTCCCTTATGCCTTTCCCTTTCACAGCTTTTCCTGTCTCGCTAATCTTCACAAATATCTTCTCCCCTCCCCCCTCCTCACCCAATTCCATAACGCCGCCTATTCTTCCTGCCCTCCACCCACACTAAAAAGCATTCTGTCCCCCCTCTCGCTCTCTCCCTCCACCTTGCCAGTTCCTCTTCTTTTGTTCCTTCGTCCACCTTACTTTTTCTCCTCTTCTTCCAGTAACGCACACTTTCTCTCCGACCTATATCACAAAATATTCCCCTCTTCTTTTTCTCTTTTTTACGCTCCCCTTCCTCCCTTCTCTTTTCTCTCTTCTCTGTTCTACGACCTCCCGGCTTCCTTTACCCTTCCTCTTCATCCCCCTCCTTTTTCCTTTTCCACCCACACTCTCATTATCCTTTCCTTTCCGCCTCTCTCCCCATTCCCCTCTTGCTCTAACCCTCTCTCAAGCCCCTTACCTTTTCCTTCCCTTTTTATTTTCCTTCATTCCTCTCCCTTGTCTCTCCATGTTACTGACTCTACTTCAGTCCCATCCTCTTCTCAATATTCGTTCCTCCCTCTACCCACCCAAGTTCTCTTTCACTCTCTCTCTCTCTCTCTCTCTCTCTCTCTCTTTCTCACACACACACACTTTTCCTCTGCTCAGATTTCCACCCTCTCCCACTTGCCTTCTCTCTCACACTCCTCCTAACTCTCTCACTCTTCAGCACACCCTCCTTCTCATCCTTCCTCTTCCCCCTCCGCCACACATTCCAGCACCAAACTAATCACCACCGAAACACCTGGCCTACAGAAGCGAATTTTACACTAAGGAAATCGGGTACCGGTAACTTTTTCCTTCGCTCCTTTGTCTGAGTTCATACATTCATTATCGTTAGCTCATTCGCTGCACCTCTTTTTCAGCGGCGCCAGTTACGCCTTCTCGCAAGATTAAACTGGATATGTAAAGATTAATTTGCGTATAGAAGTAACGTACCGTTCTTTCTTTTCGTTGCCTCTATTTTGCGTACACATTTTTCTGAGTGTGTGTGTGTGTGTGTGTGTGTGTGTGTGTGTGTGTGTGTGTGTGTGTGTGTGTGTGTGTGTCTGTGTGTGTGTGTGTGTGTTCAGAAGTGAAACCCACAGAAAACTGCGTGACATGGAGAATAATGGTGGACCGAGCAAGCAAAAGACATCGAAAGACTGGCTGATACTAACGACCAGCACAGATTCTGCAAGTCCATTAAAACCATCTATGGGCTAACCAAACACAATATAAACCCTGTTTGATCAGCCAAAGGAGAGCTCCTGAAAGACAAGCATGTAATTCTAGAAAAATGTGTGGAACACTTCTGAATCGAAGAAATATGGAGGAGCACAATATCCTTGATAACATCCCAAATACCCCTTAAGCGGCAGATCTTGATGTCTCACCTACACTTGCAGAAACTGTTCAGGGCATTCAGTTTAAAAAACAAAACAAAAGGCATGGCCCTGATGGCATACTCTTTGAACTAATTTACACTATTGCAGGTCAGCTTTGCATAACTTTTCTACCCCATTCTCGGGCCGGGGACGAGTTTCCAGTGAAATGAAAAGTTGTTGCCTGTGTTCACCAAACTGTTGTGCCATGTATATGAGCCATGAAAAATTACTCCAACAAATGACGCACCTGCGCATCATGGGCCCGGAATAATGTTAAAGAGGGTGGCCAGTTACTCCATCAGTGCTTCCATAATCTCACATTGATTATATTGAACCATGAGCAAGTTCCATTTGAACGGCTTACTTCTGATACTGCAACCATCTACATGAAGAAAGGGGTCACTCAAATTGTGATAAGAGTAGAGGTATCTCCCTCCTTGTGAATGCAAGTTAAGTGCTAGCCAAGATATTATTATCCAGACTGACAAAACATTTGACTGAGTCAACACCTCTTGAAACACAATATGGATTTCAGAAGGAACGAAGCACCACTGATATGATCTTTGTTGCCCAACAGATACAGGAGAAATGCCATATGCAGAACCGTTACTTGCAAAAACATTTGACACTGTCTACAGAGAGCTTTTGTGGAATGCTCTCTCAAAATTTAGAGGTCCAAACAAATTTTTTTCCATCCTAAAGAGCCTGCATTACAACATGAATGTTTGTGTTCATAGGTGTATGCAAATCCGAACCCTTCAATGTGGATGAGGTCGTAAATCAAGGACGTGTCCTGGCTCCTGTCATTTTCAACATCTGTCTCACTGCAACTACCCTTCTAAGTCACCAAAAAATGAACCCTGATTATGGAATTAAAATCCTGTTTTGCCTAGACGGTAACTTATTTAATCTCAGACGTCTTCAAGCACCATCAAATACAGTGCTGAAACTGCTTATTTACTTGAGCTGCAATATGGTGATGACTGTGCTGTCCTTGCACATACCCAAGAAACCCTAGAATACCCACTCACCATCATTTCTAACAAATGCCATGCAATGCGGCCCTGAATGACTGTCAATAAAACAGGGATGCTACAGAGACTTTTGCATTTCAGATACATGGCGAAAATGTAAAAAGGTGGAGAATGTTACCTATCTTAGTAGTGTGTTTACAGATAAACACAACATTGATGCAGAAATCCTTGCACGAATCAACCATTCTCAGCCTATTTTGGGCGTCTCAGATCCAGTCTTTGAAAACACCAACTTGAGAATTGAGCTGACTGAATTAGTATATACAGCAGTATGTCTCTCCACCCTCTTATACGGTGCCGAATCCTGGACTACTTACCACTGTCACATCAAACAGCTGGAATCTTTTCGCATCCAGTGCTTACAGTGCATCCTAGGACTCACATAGGAGGATAAAATCCCTCACTCACAAATTCTCCAGCTGGCAAAGTCAACTAGCATCGAAACCATGCTGACTAAAAAACAGCTTGGAAGGGTTGGGCATGTATTCTGCCAGCCTGAGCACCACTTTCCCCGCCAGACACTACTGTATATGGCCAAAGCTCTGCAGTACGTTGCAACCCAGGGGAAAAGAAGAAAATATATAAAGATCATATAAGGACAACCCTGAAGAAATGCAACATCATTCCAAAAGATCTTGAAAATGATGCCTCTGACAGAAAACAGTGACAATCCCTCTGAAAGAAGGAACCATTCATCTTGAAAAAGCTCGGATCCTGGTCAGAGATGAGTGTAGACAATGGAGGTACAACCACAACAGAGTTCTCCCAGCACACCTAGAACTGACATGCCATCTGTGTGGCAAAGTTTGCGGATCCAGAACTGGTCTGCACAGTTATCCACTTTGGTACCAAAGAATGAGAAACACACCATCTTTGTGGGTATAGTGGTCACTGGCTTCTGTAGTGCAAGGATAACTTTAAGTAATTATAGTAAGTGTGTGTGTGTGTGTGTGTGTGTGTGTGTGTGTGTGTGTGTGTGTGTGTGTGTGTGTGTGTGTGCGTGTGTGTGAGAGAGACCTTGGCAAAGATTTGAAGTTTGGGGAGAACACAAAATTAAATTTAGCGGTATTTTTCTTTAGAAGAAGGAGAAAAGATACATTGATATATATATATATATATATATATATATATATATATATATATATATGCAGGACCGGCCTATCTCGATGGAAGTGGGGACGATACAGTCTTCGTATATCTACCAGGTTGGCTTAGGCTGTCTGGTAGAGATTGTATGTAGGGTAAGAAGTGCTTGTAAGTATGATTACATTGTTGGAGTGGCTTTGGATGTGTCAGTAGTCTGTGAACCAAGTGTAATCGGCCAGTGCATGCCAACTGGGTGCAAGCAATGTTTATGGTACTATGCAACATTGGTTCAGCCACAGCACCCCTTATGTCCGCCAAAGCAGTACACGGCCGGGTGAACACTCCGAAAGTTTATTACCCTGGCAGGGCCCGAACCCTCGTTCTCCTATGTAGGAAAATGCGCACCCTATTACTGTACCACAAAGGCTTCACATATATATATATCTATATATATCTATATTTATTTATCTATCTATCTATCTACCTATCTATCTATATGTATATGTATGTATCCATCTATGTATGTATCTATCTATCTATATACATCTCTCTCTCTCTCTCTCTCTCTCTCTCTCTCTCTCTGTATATATATATATATATATATATATATATATATATATATATATATATATATATATATATATATATATCATCATCATCATCATCAGCCATTACATGTCCACTGCTGAACAAAGGCTTCCCCCAGCCTTCTCCACGAATTCCTTGACTGAGCCAATCTTCGCTGCGTTTTTCCTGCAAATTTCTCTATCTATCTCTCCACCTCCTGTCTGGCCTTTTTCTGCTACGCTTACAATCTCTTGGCGTCCAGTCAGTCAACCTCTTGCTCCATCGATTATACCTTATTCTTGCTATAAGGCCTGCCCACCTCCATTTCTGTTCTTTTATAACTTCTTTAATATCTCTGACTTTAGTTTGCTCTCTCACCCAAGTTGATCTTTTCCTGTCTCTTAAAGATATTCCGAACACTGACCTTTCCATTGCTCTCTGAGAACAAATTAATTTATTTTCCATCGATTTTGTCAGTTTCCAAGTCTCACAACCATACGTCATAGCTGGAATTATAATTCGTTATATACTTTTCGTTTCAAACAAACTGGCAAGCTACATTTCATAATGTCTCTATATTTACCGAAAGCTTTCCATCCAATTGTAATGCGTCTTTTTATTTCGCTATCATTATCTTTCGTTAATTTTAGTATATGTCCCACGTATTCCTCGACTTCTTCAACAATTTCTCCACCTATTCTGATGACGCTCTTTGGTGTTTGAGGATTAAACATTAGTTTTACTCTGGTTCATCTTTAGCCACCCTTTGAGACTTTCTCTGTTCAGGTCATTTAACATTTCTTGCAATGTCTCTGCTGTTTCTGAGATTAGGACAGTGTCATCTGCAAATCTTAAATGGTTTAGCTTTTCTCCATCTATGTTCACTCCTTTGTTTTCCCAGTCTAGCTATCTGAAAATACTTTCTAGGCATACTGTAAATAACTTTTGTGAAATTGTATCTCCCTGACGCACGCCCTTCTCAATCTTAATTTTCTCTGAGTCCTTGTGTAATTTAACTGTGGCAGTTCCCTCTTTATATATGATTTCGAGCAGCTTTACAATGTTCTCATTCACTCCTTGTTCTCGCAATGAAGTTATAATTGCTATGTGCTCCACTGAGTCGAAAGCCTTTCTGTGTTTATATATATATATATATATATATATATATATATATATACATATAAACACAGACAACTGGTACAGAGACTGGCGGGGTTTGAAAGATGTGGTAAGAATGTGTTTTACATCTTAATTTCAAGGTATTAATGGGCCAGCAAATCCCGCTATTACGATCTAATTAAGTGTTTGACTTCCATCTCCGCGTACGTCAGAAATAATGTTTAAGTATGTATTTTGTACCCGTTCGAAATATCGCTGCTGTAGTCGTAACATATGTACTGTAAATTAGACGAAAACTGTTAATATGCATCTGAGTAAGTGTGTCGGACTTTGCGTGTAGACTAGGAAATATAGGTGTAGTGAAAAGACTACGTGCACACCTCTTTTTAATAATGTAGTAGATAAAGGCATGGTCTCTACACAGTAAAACTAATTATATTACAAGAAAAACAACCCGTTTTGCTGAACTGCATTAATATATAGGTGTCATGCACGGTAGAAGACACGAGTTCAGAGGACTCGAACAAACTCCTCTTTCCACAGATTTTTCGAATAATTGATGATCATGGCAGAAAATATTTTTTATCGAGTGACTGCCTCTTTGTCAAGGTGAATTGTCAGTATGGAAAATGTAATGACAAAGAGAGTAATGCCTGTGTTATAGTTCCCATTCCTTCGCTCTAACACACAGTCCGCATCGCTTCTGCCTCTTACACTCCTTTACATTTACACTCTGTTATCCACACCCAAGTATCCACCAACACATCTCTCTCTGTGTGTGTGTGTGTGTGTGTGTGTGTGTGTGTGTGTGTGTGTGTGTGTGTGTGTGTGTGTGTGTGTGTGTGTGTGTGTGTATCATTATCTACTTGTCTATATTTCACATCAAACACATTCAAGCTTAATTACGCGGGCGACTACAAATGAGTATGAAAAACTTCATCTACTTTACAATAATAATCGTTATCTCATAACCGTAATCTTCACTTTAAAATCAACTGTTCTTGTTCCAGGCTATCTATATTTATCTATCTATCTTCATGTCTACCTAAAGCTTGCAAGTCATGTTTGGGAAGCTTGGTGGCATGGATGGGGTAGGGAGGGTGAGGGAAGTGTATGGGATATATGAGTGAGTCCATGGAGGTAGGGTAGGTGGAGTCGCCATCTCACTGACGTGTTGAAGCCACTACCTGACAACGCTGCCATCTAATCATGGGCCAATTTTACTCAACTCGAGAAGTAACATGTTTTTTTCCCTTCACTCCTAGTTATTGTTTACGTGTTTCTAATGCAAATACTCCATTGGTTAGTCATCAACCACTCACTTGATAAAATCAGGGCTCAAGAGTAGGATAAGAAAAGAAATCTGATAAACTGTCAGAGGTGGAAAATGAAAATTATTTAAACCGGTGTGATTTCTCCTTATTTTCTGATTTTTTAATGTATGTATGTATGTCTACACACACACACACACACACACACACACACACACACACACACACACACACATATGTATAGAGAGAGAGAGAGAGAGAGAGAGTTCACTTTGTGGGAGAGAAAAAAAAAAAAAGTAAAAGTGAAGCATGTCAGTGTTTTGCGAAGCCAAATTGCTGATATTTCTCGTCAGTAATCACTGTGAAATACAAAGAGAACCTATTATTTCCATCCAAGGATGTTATTGCGTGTCTTATGTGAAAAGAAATTCAGCGAAATGCGTCCTTACTGAAAACTGTTAACAGATATTTGCCAGTAAATTGTAAGGGAGGGGACTGTAGCACCAGTCGAACAGGGTGGTACTCCCGAGATTGCTGGCTGGCTGGTGATAGGGAGAGCTGGAGCTCTCGTTTCACCAGCCCTCAGGACCTGTTCCCGACCATCTTCCACTGCTGAACATTTTCAATGCTTACATTACCACAGAGGGTAGGCCAGCCTACTCTCATAATACCTCTACCTTTCATTGACTACACCACGCTACATGCACATTAGATATCACACCCTCTGTTTCCATCCTCCTTTAGCAATGGCCCCTGCATTATTATCAGCAAATTCGGTGGTATCTCGGATTGCCACCACCGGCAGGGTAGGGCTGGTGGCATAGGGTCCTACTGGTCGCAATCAAGCGACGGTGCCGACAGTGGTTGTTTCAAACACTATTCATGCTCATCAGTGGAGAAGCGCAGGTTTGGCCTTATGTTTCACTGATATCCGTGGTCTTAGTACCAGTCTGAATCCGTTCACTTTTTCATCCAGTCAATATTCCTTCTAGCCTTGTTCCTCACAGACACCCAAATCTGTCATTCTACTGACATATTCCCATTTTGTATTCCTGGTTACCATCTCCTCACAAACTTACGAAACAAGGGTGGCACCTTTTGTTATATCAAATTTGAATTTGCAGTTGACACTGTTTTGAACTTCACCAGCTAATTTTTATTATGCACTATATAAACTAAATTTTCTAAATATTATTAATTATATATGTATAGTTTATCACGTCCCTAGTGCTTCTTCAGAACCCAGCTTATTTGACTGCATATCCACACACTTGACCAACAACCTCATCCTTACTACTGAAATTACCGTTTTGGGTGATCTGAACGTCTATAATGTAAAATGATTATCGCATTCTGCCAGGAATGACGATACTGGTCAAGAGTGCGAACTGTTTGCAGAATCATTTAATCTCACACAATTGGTAAAACAACGAACCAGAATACCAGATAATCCTGAACATAACGCATGTCCGTGGACTTACTCCTGACAAATAATCCAGATCATTACATGATCGAAGTACTGTCAACACTTGGATCCTCCGACTACAATCTCATCAAATCCTCATCAATCAATTCCACCAAACCTCCCCGTTCGAAGCCTGTTAGAGTGACCCGATGGCACTTTCATAGGGCAGACTGGGATGGATTTAGAAATTACCTTACCGATAATCCATTGCAGTCGTTCTTCTCCAGCGAAATCAATTCTACACAGTCGCACATTAACGACTTAATTCAAGCTGGTATGGAATTGTTCATTCCCCATCAACGATTCACTAAAAGATCGGACTCCCCAAGATGGTCTGACAGCAACTGTGCCAGAGCAACGAGTCAAAAGTCCTTAGCATATAACTTTTACTTAAAACTTAAAAAACAAAAAAAAATCTGAATTGCTCAATTTAAAATTGCTAAAAACCATGCAAAAACAGTAACAGATCCCGCTAAATCAAACCTTCTTCATAACCAAGCATGCAAACTATTAAATATTCCTAATGACAATAAGATATGCTGGTCAGTTCTCAATTCTGTCAACTAAAATCTTCAGATGGTAACATTGTAAAATGACTCTCGCTGTAAAGCGAACACAATTGCTAGCATATTAGCCAAAAATTCTACCTTAGAGGAAGTCAGTCAGAAAGTCCATGTACTAGAACTTGATTTTTCCGAAATAGCTCCACTTAAGATACAGACTAAATACATAAAATTCATCTTAGACAATTTGCTAACCAACAAAGCTGCAGATCCAGATAGAATTCCTCCAAATGTTTTGAAAAAGTGTTCCCAAGAATTTCCTTCTGTTCTAACTAAATTATTCAGTCTATGCATACGTACTTCTTCAATCCCTAATTCTTGGAAACAAGCCAGTATCCACCTCTTTCCAAAGAAAGGAAGTTCCACTGACCTCACTGATTACAGATCAATAGCTATCACATCTCTTGGTAAAATATTTGAGATCGTAATTAATAAGCACATAGTTAAACATCTTGAATCCAACAATTTAATTAGTGACAGACGGTATGGTTTTCGCCATGAAAGATCCAGTGTTGATATACTCAATCATCTGACTCATACCATCCATCCGTCAATTGACTAACATGGAGAAACTCATGCAGTAGCCTTTGATATTTTTAAAGCTTTGACAGAGTATGGCATCGTTCCCTGCTATCCAAACTCCCTTGCTATGGCCTATCATCTTTTGCTCCTCTGACTTCCTCATATGTCAGCGACAGAAAGATAAAAGTGGATGATGTATATTCTACTTTCCACTCGATTATTGCTGGCGTGCCACAAAGATCAGTTCTGGCTCCAACCTTATTCCTAATTCATACTGATGATCTCTTATCTGTCATCCATAATCACATACCGTCATATGCAGATGATTCAGCACTTCACAGTTCATTCACAATTTAACACCCATTCACAGAGTTTAATATCTCCATAAATCAAGACTCATCTGAGATCACTGAATGGGAACAAAATCACATTGCCTCATTTAATGCTAGGAATATCAAATATATACAATACACTGTTAGACGGATATTGCCTGATACTATATTACCTTCAACGCTACAAATATTCCTATCTTTAAAAGTATTGAAATTCTCGGTGTTTCTTTTAATAATGCCCTCAACTGGACCTCTCATGTCAGAGTACTTGCTAAAACCGTTTCAAAGAAACTTGGATTATTGTAGAGTCCATAACTTTTTCACTGACGCGCAGCTAGCTACGATTTATAAGAGTCCTGTGTGCTCTCAGCTGGAATGTTGCTCACCGTAATGGAATGTATGTGGAGAGGTTGCATTAAAGCATTTGGACAAAATTCAGAACAAAGTTGTTAGAATTATTAGTAATCCTACTATTGAAATGAACTGCCTCACCCAAAAGTAAGAGAGAATGTTGCCTCCCTTGCATTATTTTACAGATACTTTAGTGACAAATGCTCAGACGAAGCTGCATCCATTTTTCAACCTCTCCACGCCTTCCCACACGCTACTCAGGCATCTCATAGTGCTCATGACTGGACTGTGTTACATAGCCTATGATTTCATCATCCTTTGTGTAATTCTAACGTACAGTGTGCTGCCTGTTTGATCACGAGCGTGTTCTACCTCACTCCCCCCTTCTACCGTTATAGTAAAGTCGTCCTTTCTGTTGTTCAGAGCGGGATTGTCAGCTCTTTGTCCCCATGGCTTCATTTGCGCGTCCGTCTTACAAGTTGTATCAAGCTCTGCTGGCCCCTATATAATGAGCTCAGTCTCTGCATCATTGCCACTTAGATCTACTCCTCATTTTGTTCACATCTCTGTCCTCCCCTGTACAGTTATTATTATTGTGAGTTTCTCAGGAAGTCTCCAACCATCTAGCAGCTGTGTGTAATTTGAGTATAACTGTTGTTGCATTTTTTCTTGTACTGTGTAGCATAAGGTGTTAATTCTTTGGCCTAGTAAGTCTTTGTGAGTTATTTGTTTTTATGTCAGTCATCATTATTATTTTGTATCTGTAATAATTTATCTTGCATTAACTGAGCATTACCCAGTGTATTTTCATTTTATCAGGGCTGACTTAGATAAATTTACTCTTGCTAATTTCATGTTAATAGAGGCTATTGCAGTTAACCATATATTTAACCTGTTTTTTGCCATTACATTATCCTTATGAGTCCTGAATGATTTGTTGTTAGTTTGAGCATTAAACTTTAACTTGTAATTTTACCTAACTCTTTTGTTTTGAACCTGGAACTTTACGGGACAGTAGTGATTTTTAGTATTCTCACTTAAAGTGTACATTATCTTTCGCTGTTCCGTAACAACTGTCACACTGCCATATTGCAGAATTCTGCATATCAGAATGCTTTTATTCCCCGAACTGCATATGTCTGGAACTCGCTTCCCCAGAGTGGTTTCCTCCAAAGCTTCAATCCACGGCTGTTCAAATCAAACTGTTATAGATTTTTTACAAATGAAGGACACCTGTAATCTAGTGTATGGATTTTTTTTATTCATTTGTTTTTCCCTCCTCTGCTCTCTTATTTTTAAAAAATGTGATTCCCTGGTTGGCAACGCTCCAAAACAAAGCCGTATTTCAAAGTTTAACAAGTCAGTACGAAAGTGATTCCTTCTATTACAAATGAAAACAGTGGCTGAGACGTGTCTACAGGTGACAGACACTGTGGCACATATACAAACAAGTAACTTGTGGCACAAAATATTTCTTTCAAGGCTGTTAAACCAGAGCTATAGTGAATAGCGCGGTATTATTTAGCGGAATCTAATACAGCATGCAATACAAGAAATGTAATTTTAGTATCATTTTAGCATGCAAAAAAAAAATCACGGTAATTAGCTATTTCATTAATTTAATACAATGGGATGCTCCCAGCGAGATTATCAGTAAAAAAGCAGTATCACTGGGGATGCCACAGTGGTTGTATGCTGGCCATATTTGTGTAGTTAAGGTCGGTGAAAGCTGGCTTCAACTGACAGTAAAGGGCATGCCGCTAAAAGCGACCCCCCCCCCCTCATCATACCTTCATGGGTGCGTGGGTCAGGGCTGACGGGTTGGGGTGTGTGGGAGGGTGGGTGGACGGCGTGGGGTGGGTAAGGTGATTAAGGTGGATGGTTGACCAGGGTGAGTGAATGGGTGAAGTTGGTGAGTGGGTGCGGTGTGTGAGTTTGAGCGTAGAATGACTGGGTACCTGAACGTAATGGGTCAGTGGGAAGGTGGGGTGGGTTAACATAGATGAAAATTATAGCAATTATTTTGTTCACACAAACACATGGGGCGAAACGCGATATTACCCTATAACCTTGACCTATCATTGATTGTTCTAAGGTCGAATTCCTTCGTTTTTATCTTTCCCTCAATCCATCAAGAAGTATGGTTTTAGTCGGATAAAAATGATGAGGCTGACCTTACTAGGAAAAACGTTGATCTAACCACGTGACCTATATATACTGCAGTTCTTTACATCAATAGGTCGACCCCTTGCCTGACCCTAAACCCTTAACCTTTTAAGTGCCAACATATCCATTATAGGAACATTAATATAGATATTTATATAAAATCAGTTAGTTGGTGATTTTTTTACCCTGAGTCCCAAAGTAACTTCTGTCGTGTTTAGTTACTCATATACTGTATATTGAAATAATTATTCATTTAAGCTCTAATATCTCTTTTTGTCATTCTATTTTTCACGATTTCTTACCACTCTAGGTATTTTTTTCTTGAATTATTTCTTGCTAAGATCTTTAGTCTAGTCAGCTAATGTATGCTTGAGTATTTCCTTAGAAAGTATTGTCTCACTTTAAATCAACAATAGACTAAAGGAGCATAACAATGTAAATAGAATAAAATGGTTTATGTTCCCAAAATAGGGACGTTGGCATGTAGCCCTCTAAAATTTACCCATGTTCATAAAGGAAGAAGCAGGTTTCAAGTCTGCTACTACATCATTGCCTAACAGGCTGAAACTAGCTGATACTTGCTGCAACTGGAATTCCCGAAGATATAAACTAACTGGCCCGGCTTGAGTATAACTGAGTATTGCTAGATTCCAAAGATCTGCTGACAATGGAAACATCATAGTTTTACAGGTTGGCTAGCTTTGTTTTCTGCCATTCATTTTATGATAACAGCGATAGCTACATATCTGATTATTTCAGTAATTGTTTAACTTGACTGATGTTTATTTACTGTTGTTTTTCAAGAATAAAAGAAGAGCTCGTCCTCTGAGCTCGTCCTCTGCATTACTCCACGCCATACTTATTCTGTGTGATCACCAGTAGAAATTATTTCTGATATTATTTTAACTTTCACATTGTATTCTGGATGTGACAGAAAGGGTTAGGAGAAATACAATGAGGTGGTTTGATCATATGGAGAGGATGGAGAGCGAAAGACTAAAGAGGAGAGTGTATGTGGGAGAGATGGAGTGGGGTGGGAGAGGCAGGGGGAGGCCAAGGATGAGGTGGAGGAATGGAGTGGAGAGGTATGTGAAAGAGGGTGTGTGTGAGCTGGGAGCAGGGGAGTGACATGGCATGGACCGGGTGCCATGGAGGAGATTTGTTTGTGACCACCCCTTAAGGACTTCAGGCGTCTGGCAATAGTTAAATAGACACTGTATCAGTAGTCCTATTCATAAACTTTGTAATTTATCCATGTTGATGCTAAGGTTGCTATTTTTCTTTTTCAGTTCTGGAAGACAGGTGTTTCGATTCAGATGTCTTCAAAAAGCCAAAGATGCTGCTGAGATAAGTAAGAGTCATAAAGTGGCCATGGTGCTTCTGGCTCGTGCTGCAGAGCAGTCCTTTGACATTGACGAGGAGGGCGACGATGACATTCTCGACAAGGACTGGATGCCAGATGGTAAGTGGTGGACTAGAAGTTCATGAAGAAGTAGAAGAGGAAGATACTACAGATGAGTGATAAAGGAGAAACTCAGCGATAGAGGAAGAATGAAAAGCTGTCTCTACAATCCCATTCTGCACATTCAAAGGTGGGTGAGGAGCACTGTAGCAAGGAACCATATAATTAGAATACGTTTTGGACCAGAAATTATGAAACACCTGACTGAACAAAGTAATTTGCATGCAGAGACAAAAAAAAAAAAAAAAAAAAAATCAGAGTTCCATGTTACTGAGAAAGAGATGCGCAAATTACTGGGACTGTTGCTTATAAGTGGATATCATAATCTGCCTTCCGAAAATGATTACTAATCTACAAATTTTTCAGAAGCCAAAAACTACTGACAGAATTGGCACAAAAGGATATTCGAGTCTGTGAAACCATTCGTGAAAGCAGAACAGAACGCTGTCCTCTCCCAACAAAGAATGAAGCTGAAATGCGTAAGTGAGGATATTTTTACTAAAAGTCAGTTGGTATTGTTGTGTGTGTGAAGTGGAGTGACAACTCGGCTGTGACTGTTGCTAGTAACTGTTAAGGTGTGAATCCACTTCAGACAGTAGAAAGGAATGTGAAGAAAGCAACACGTATCTCATCAGGATGTATAATAAAGAAATGGGAAGTGTTCATGTCTGTGACATAAATATAGCACCAGACAGACCAAGACTACATTCACAGAAGTGGTGGTGGAACATTTTTTCAAGCATACTTAACATGGAAGTAGTAGCTGACTTTAGTTTCCACCAACATATTGATCCATCTGTTGCTACAACACACCTGGAGTCAGTTACTTTCTGATGACAAAGTGTCAAGGTAGGCATGAAGAACACACGGGTAAAGTGTATAGGCATTAATATAATCATAGCACAATATGTAATACTAGCACAAAATTTAATAAGCAGGCAGATATGTCTGATGCTTAGGAAAAGAAGCCACATACTAGTGCAGGTGCATACAGGTATGTGCAGATATGAAATCCTGTGGGCACTTTTTGAAGAAAGCATGGCAACTATTTAGATGTCTTAGGAACATCGTCAGCTACACGAAAAACCAAGATGGCAGTCTGAAAAACTGTTAGATTCAAAATGACGGTCAATTTTGAAGATGTTCGCCAAGCGATATTGATATTTCTTAATATACGGATAAAATCCGACAGGATAGGCCGATTCTCATGATCTTTTCATCATACTGCATGGTTTTGACTATGCTGAAATGCAATTTTACACTGTTTTTAAGAAATTATCGAGAATTCTGGACCAAAATGTAAAAATAATAGTAGGAATATGAAGACTTCTAAATTTCCTTAAAATTTCTTAGCGGTACATTTTGACCATAAAATTAATCTCAGACACCTTATCCATTTCTATCTTCTATTTAAATATGTTTATAGGTATTAGATATCACAGTCATTGCATAACGCCATCTACATATTGTCTTATCATATTGCCAGCATATCCTTGAAGAAACTGTTGTCTCATACAAACAGAGCATGAAATAACAACATACGTGGCAGAGAAACTACTGACAGCAGCTGCTGTATATCAGCGAAATGTAATTGTGGCTAGTGGTAGCAAGTGTCAAGGCACACACAGGGGTACGAGCTTCCTTCACAGCAACCAAGAAGAGGCAGACATTAAACTTCTGCTGCATGCTCTGGATGCAACAGCCACAGGTGCAACAACTTGTAGACTCATTCCCCAGATACTGATGTGTTTGTTCTCGCTATCAGGCGGTATCCAGATTTGTGTCAAGACACATCATTTGTGACACGAATGGGACAGCAGCATACAGTGATCCCTCTGAGACCAATTGTTGAGGCACTTGGTCCAAATAGAACTGCTGCTCTTCCAGCATTTAATGCACTCAGTGGTGCAGATAGCACAGGTAGCTTTGCTGGCAAGGGGAAACTTAGCTGTTAGAAGGCTTTTCAGGAAGCAGAGGATGATGTTCTATCAGCACTGACAAGTCTAGGCACTAGTGACCGACCAACAGATGAAATACTCACCTCCATAGAGAAATTTGTTTGTCTGATTTACCTTCCGAAGACTCGTATTTCCTGGTATGATGGTGGTTTTTCAAGAAGAAGCAGGCTTTGTCAGAAAAACTCCCACCAACCTCTGAAGCACTCCTGGAGACCATATTGGTCATACATTACCAATTATTGGTATGAAGCCAAGATTGAACTGCCAATCCCACACTGCCATCACATGAGGATTATGGGTGGAAGTTTGATAGTAAAGAATGGGAACCAGTTGTCACCAAACAACCACCAACGCTACATGCAGTGATTCACTTGGTTAAGTGTGGCTGTAAAAATTCTGACTGTTACACTGGCCGTTGTTCTTGTCGAAGTGCAGACTTGAGGTGTACAGATTTATGCAGTTGCTCTGATAGTGAGGTAGAATGTGAAAATACAAAGTCCATAATGTTAGAAGATGAAAATGATGATGTAAATTATGATTTATTTAGCGACGAAAATATACAGAGGCATAGTACATGATGCCATATTGGGTTTTGTTGTTCTAGTGCTCCGTTTCATAGATTATATTTTCTTTTTCATGAACATAATTTGTCAGCAAAGGACTCATACAGGGACTGTTGTACAACATAGCTCTCTGGCTGAATCTTTTAGTCAACTTAAACAGTATGTAAAACCTTTAACAGCATAATTATGCATTGTACATTCAAAGGTAATAGTTGATCAGGCATATATGAATTGCTAGTTATTTGATAAATTTATGTATGGTAAATGTGTGTAACATATTATTCCAGGCCAATATTCTAAGAGTGACATTTAAGTGACATTTCGACCAATTTTACTTGCACTTTTTAATTGTCTGAAAAAACTGAATGATGTTAGGAAAAACTAACTGATTAGCATAATGGGCAAATGTCTGTTTAGGTAAACCTCATTACCTATTCCTGCTATTGTATGATTACTTTTTATATATTCTGACAAACGCCAATTAATATAGTAAATCATCCTTCTATGTTGTCTTCAAATTCATGATTAAAGAAGGCTTTTGTTTCAAATACTGAAACATATGCCTTATTATTTAATATTTTTGGCCTTTTCAACTGAGATACATGTATACACATATTATTTGCTCCGATATTAGAGAAATGTGCAAATAAATGGGCACAGGTCATTGCAATTCCTTTTTTTTTTTTTTTTAGGTCAGAATCACATTTGGCATCACCCAAAACTTATAATTTGATGTATAGATCATTGAAATCGAGCAATCCTGTGATATTTAGCTGCAAGAATAAGAATTATTAATAACGCTAAGCAGCAATCTTTAAAACTGGCCCTCATTTTGAATCTAGCAAGATTTCAGACTGCCACCTATGTTTTTATTTATACTGAAATTGTATTTTACACATCTGAAAAGGTGCCATGTTTTCTTCAAAAAATGCCCACGGGACTACACATGCTCCTGCACTATATATCCCCTGGCCTTGACATTCAAGAAAGTATGATGTATGCCAACACACAATATAACTCACAGAGGCCAGTTAGCGCACGTGGCAGAAGCGTGCTAGACGCTATACACACACACATACGCACGCAAGTCAGCCAGATAGAAGCCAGGCTGTAAGATATACCCAGAATTCAGGTGTGGGAGTCAGAAAGGGGAGAGAAGGAATAGAAGATAAGGAGGCAGAAGGAGTTTGAGTAGAGTAGGAGGTAGGAGCCAATAAGCGATTCTCTGCAGGGAGAATAGCTATTTTAGGGAGTGTCAGGTCAGTGGGGAACCCCAGGTCAAAGGTGAGGGGCAGGAAACACGTGGGAATGTGTGCCAGGTGTCTGTGGAGGGTGAGGTCATAGATGAGTGTAATTCAGGTGACGAGGATTAACTCAGGTCCAGTACCAAGTAGACGTTCGACCAGTGAGAAATTCTGTATAACGAGTTAGTAAATATAATTCACGGACGCCAAGATAGATCTACCCCTTAAGAACCGTTTAGAACGAATAATTCAGAAACAAGATGGTTAAACAACAGATTAAAATCTCTCATAGGCCAAAGGAAAGGAATATATAGAAAAATAAAACGTGGAGAGGAACACTTACGTAACCGGAACGCGATTTTAAATAGAGAAGTAAAGAAGGAAATACGAAAAGCAAAGAGAAGTTATGAAACTAAGGTTGCTAGTGAATCGAAAGAAAACCCCAAGGGTTTTTATCAAATGTACCGTACGAAAAATAAAGATAGGACAGGACCACTCAGAATTATTTCATTTCAGTATTCACCAAGGAAAATCTAGACCTGGTCCCTCAAGCAGCAAATATTTACGATGATAATACGGAAAATATTCTTAGTAAAATAACCACTAGTAAGGAGGACGTATTGAAAGAAATTAATAAGTTAAAACCCTCAAAATCGCCAGGTCCGGACGATATAAATGCAAAAATTATAAAAGAAACAAAGAAGAATTGTCAGCCACTTTTAACGTTATTAATGACTCTTTAATTTCAGGGAAAGTTCCAGAGGCGTGGAAGCCCGCAAACGTAGTGCCCATCTTTAAAAAGGATGATAAATCAGCTGCGTCGAATTATCGTCCGATAAGTCTAACATCAATAGTAGGAAAAATGTTAAGAGTCAATTTTGGCAAATAAGATTAGAGAACACTTAGAGAGATTTAATCTTATAAACGAAAGTCAGCACGGATTCAGGCAAGGACGATCCTGCCTCACAAACTTGTCATTCTACTCGGAGGTCTGAGGCAGTAGATAGCGATAAAGCTTACGACGTTATTTATCTGGACTTTAGTAAAGCTTTTGATAGGGTCCCACATGAAAGATTAGTTAGAAAGGTTCGAGCACACGGTATAGACGGAGATATCTTAAAAAGGATAGAATCCTGGCTGAAAGGACGAAACCAGAGAGTATTGATAAATGGAACTAAGTCGGATTTGGGATTAGTAACTGGCGGTGTACCACAGGGTTCAGTACTAGGTCCCTTATTATTTATTATATATATAAATGATCTAGACTTAGGAGTCACTAGCGGCATCAGTAAATTTGCCGACGATACAAAAATAGGGCGTATCATTAACTCGACTGACGATTGCCATAACTTACAAAAAGACATCGATATACTGTCCAAATGGTCTAAAACTTGGCAAATGGAATTTAACGTTGAAACATGTAAAGTAGTTAACGTAGGTAAGACCATTGGAGACATTAAATACAGCTTAGATAACAAAGAAATTAGCAAATCGGAATGCGAGAGGGATCTAGGAGCTATGGTTAGTAACGACCTTAAACCAAGGCAACAGTGTATTAATGCGAGAAATAAAGGAAATAGGGTTTTAGGACTTATTTCGAGAAGCGTGAGCAACAGGTCATCAAAAGCAATACTGCAACTTCATCTAGCATTAGTAAGGCCACATTTAGACTACGCAGTACAATTTTGGTGTCCTTACTATAGAATGGATATTAACTCGTTAGAAAATGTACAGAGAAGAATGACAAAAATGATACATGACGTTCGGAACCTGTCATAGGAAGACAGACTGAAAAGACTAAGTCTGCACTAGCTAGAGAGGCGTAGAGTAAGGGGAGACTTAACTGAGGTGTTTAAGTGGATGAAGTGTATAATTAAGGGAGATATTAGCAAGGTACTTAAGTGAGCATACAGGATAGAACTAGAAGTAATGGTTTCAATCTAGAAAATTTCCGTTTCAATAGGGAAATAGGTAGAAACTGGTTTGGTAATGGAGTGGTAGACGAACGGAATAAGCTACTTAGTAAAGTAGTTACTGCCTCTTCCATTGAGAGTTTCGAGCATAGGCTAGATAAACAATTATGACAAATAAGGGGTGGGTATAGAAAAAAAAAATCTTATAACCAATACTAATTCATATTTTTTCCTTTTCATGTTACATTACGATAGTCTTTATTCTCCTTTCACACTTTCCTATAAAATGTCCACGCCAGTTTTTCTAAACTGCGTGCTGTTCTTTCTTTTTCCTGCCGGCTTCCGCTGGAGGGTTTGGAAGGCGGGGGAGAGCCTTCTTCTTTGGTATCCTTATCTTATTCTAGTAGTTCAGTTACTCTTCTAGGAGCTGCCTAGCATGGTCCAACCGGCCTATTGTAGTTATCCTCTCTTCTTATGTTCTTATGTTCTGGCAATTAATGGGTCACGTAACTCCGTCTGTGAACAATATAACTGTATCACAATAAAACCCCGTATTCCCAGAGTGTCTCTACCTCACCTTCACTTATGATACAAGAGAGACAGAGAGGGAGAGTGAAACAAAGGAAGACCTACAAATATACAATCTCCATGTTATCCAATGCCTCACGACTCCTTATGTTGGTAACAGGTGTCTCGCCAGTCTACTACAATCCCAGCTCCTAGCTGCTGTATGACTATTATCTGTGTTTGGCAACAGCAGTATTTTACGATGCTCTACAATTATCCACATCATTGGCACTGGTGGCACCTACCTACCTAGATACCTACCTACCTATCCACAGTACCTTACTGACACTGGTGGCAGCGGTGAGAAAGGTAAGTCACTGTATATTACCCTTTTAAGTCTGATGACGTACCATTATTCATTTTTCTTACTAACTTCCTACGATGTCGTTTAGTTTAGAAGAATACCCAAGCAGCAGTTTGTGTAGGTGAAGGACATATCTAACCATTCCCATTCAAGAAACATCTCATCTTAAGCAAATAAAGTGATCTAGTAGTGGGTATTCTACAGTATAATGAAAAATAAGTCGTCAGACTGAAGGGGTTAATAATGAAACAGTCCTCTCGTACTTCTCAACAACCAGCACCAACATCATATACTTAATCCTCTATTTAACCATCAACCCCTCACTCTATTTTCCTTGACTGTATTGCTATTCTTTTATGATATGGTACACTTATTCTCATTTTCTTGTTTCTGAAATCCGCCCACAACCTTTACGGAATCGGAGGAAAATAGTATGATAATGATGATGATGATGATGATGATGATATTCATAACGTCGATGACAATGTTGTCAATTATGTATGTCATGATGATGCTCAGGATGAATCAGATATCTTGATTATCATTCTATTCTGTCTTACATATTACTTTATTTATAATTCGATTCTATCTTATCCCATTACTAACCTTCCTTTCATTATGCCTTATTACTGTCCGTTTTTATCTCCATCTCTATCTATATCCTTTTATTTATGCCTCATAATTATCGTGCTCTCCCGTATCGGTATCTGTTCATCTAGACTTTATGATTATTCTGTCTCCCTCTTTATGGGTATTTGATCACCAATACCATATTTTCACCCTATTTTATCTCTTAGTCAATCTGTACATGTTCGTTATGCATCCTATTTAATCTCTTTATTTATCTGTATCCCTCCATCTACACAGCACCTTACTATCACCTTACTTTATCTCCATGTCTGTTTACTGGTATCTCCATACCTGCTACCATTGTCTTTCGTTTCCATATGTTTGTATCTTTTTATCCTACTGTCATACAGTTTTACTTACCTACCCATTTAACTGATATCTAGTGAACATTTATGTACGCACGTCTGTGTGTGTGTGTGTGTGTGTGTGTGTGTGTGTCACAACATATCACTACCCTCCCTTACATAATTTTGCATCATATCTGGTTGCCTCGTTCAAGGCCACAACCACCTCGCCTAAGTTATACTATTTTCCTCTAACTTGGCATAATATTCCCATCACTCCATCTTGACTGCAACTGACTATCTATCTATCTATATACCTAGGCTGCTTCCTCCAAGGAAAGGGAGGTAGCCGAGACAGGAAGACACACTCCCCATTCACTCATCCATTCAATCACATTCATTCGCATCTTAGCCCCAAAGGGGAGAACGGACAGATCCTCACCGCACCACACAGCACAAGGGTCAACTGCGCAATGCAACCAGTGATATCCGCAGCAGGGCCCGACAGCAGAGCTGGTTTACCCCTGCCACATCAGAACAGACCCATCCCCTTACCCGCACCTGATCTGACTAGCTGATCAGACCAAATGAGGGACAATATCCCCTCAGGGCTGCGTCATCACTTATTCATTCACAATTTCTCTCCATTTATTTCTGTCACGCACAGCCACTCTTCCTTGCTCAACAGACATCCCTCTCGCATCCAGCGCTCTCTTCACACTGTCCATCCATCCTATTCGTGGTCGTCCTCTCAGCCTTACACCTATCACATCAGATCTAGTTATCGTTTTCACCAATCGCTCATTATCCATTCTCTCCATATGCCCAAACCATCGCAACACCCTCTGCTCACCTCTACCAGCCATCTCCCGAACAACTCCAGTTCTCCTTCGCACTTCATCATTTCGCACTCGATCCATACGCGTCACTCCACACATACTCCTCAGACACCTGCAATTGACAACACTTGAATATACTGCAACTCACTGGGAAGTGCTTTTGGAAAGGATGTAGAGCCATAGCATTGTTTTCTTATTCTGACTATGAACAACGTGAAATTATCTGGAAAGGAAAATAATTCTTGGCCAAGTTAAGGTAGTTGAACTAAAACTCACCTGTTGGTGGGAGGGACTTCTGGCTTCTCTCACGTGGATCTCCTCGCAGTTCGTGTTGGTTAAAATTCTTCCCTGGAAACTTTTATTATTATTATTATTATTATTATTATTATTCACCCTTTAAAGCTTCTATCTCTTCACAGCACCTATATTAACCCTGTGGCTGCAGATGAATAAAATCGTCTGGTTTTAGCCGGAACAGCTTATTTTAAGTACTTAACTTCTTGGCAGTGCCGTTTCCTGTCTATTTGCCGTGGGATGTTGGTTACTCTGAGCCGGGCAAGACCATCCGACTCCAACCCTATATTATCCGAAATGAAATTATAGCAGGTTGCACTTGGCAGTCAAATGAATATGAATTTCTTCCTTTCAATAACTTTCCGCAGGAATATTTAACATTATGGTGAGTCGCTTTTTCCAAATATTCTTGTTTTAATTCGCTGTGGATACAAGTCCTATACCTGGCTTATCACTTACAGATTTTTTCTTGAAATTCCACGGGTTATCAAAAATTCGTCAGGAATAATGTTACTTATATACAAAATTACCAGTGGCATTCGCTGAAGCCGTTACGAATAGGTTACAACGAAGGGAGAAGTGAGCGGAGCGAGGGAGTCACGCAACCACCTCTCACCGCTGCCAGGTAGACACTGAAGTGGGTTGGAAGTTCACCTTCATACTCGTCGGCTTAGGAGGTTTTACAGCACCCGTTTCTTTACCATTTGCCTGGAATATAACATCTAAGCATTCTCATTCTTGCATAGCATTCTCAATCTTGCTTAGTATTTTCCTTGCTGTTCATATTACAATACCAACAAAGATAGAACAAAGGACATACAAGAGAACATTGATGTGCCTCATAGACAAATTAATTGGTTAGAATGAGGAACTGGAAAAACGTGGACAGAAAAATGCAATCTATGGACTGACTGAAGGTGATATTCTCGGCTTACAAGGTGCCGTAACATTTTTTCTTAGTGGCTTATTTTTTCTATCACCCTTGAAATTCTATTTTATCAATACTAGGAAGCAGGATGATATACTTTTCGGCAGTGCACCTTATATCGTTGTGCTAGATGCAGGCTATTCCCTGATAATAACTACACGTAGATTTTTATAACAGTGCTAATGTAGCACAAATGTACAGTATATACAATAAATCCATTTTTTTTTTTTTGGGTTGGGAAAGTTGACTTATTACCATGAGACAACTACAGTATTATATCGGTTTCGAATCAGAAGTAATGTAATTACTGCCCACTGATGTTTCCAGTTGCTGAATGAGGCTCTTGTAACTGAACCGAGTGTGCAAAATGTACATGCCACGTAATGTGGCCAAAAAAATAATAAGGTGGTGTGTGTGTGTGTGTGTGTGTGTGTGTGTGTGTGTGTAGTTCTCACGTGAGTTACGCTGGTTGCTGGGAAGGTTTTCCGCTATAAACAATCATGGAAAATAATAATGAGAAATAAGTCTGTGTGTTGCGCCCAGACAACCCACTTTTTTGGATCAAGCATGCTACTGATTCTATAAGGTAACTTATCCATAAACAGTTAGCTGATAACCGGTGATATATAAACTTATTGTGAAATTAAGTGGGACTAGATTCCTATATAAACTTATTGTGAAATTAGATGGGACTAGATTCCTATTTTTTACAAGTTTAATACAATATTTATTTCAAATATAAAATGCAATACTTGAAATAACATGTTTTGCTAGGATATCTAAGAAGATTTTGCATAACTATCACTTTAATATGCTGTTGGACTGGATTATGTGCAGATGAAGCCAGTATGCCGTTATCCCCCCATTCGTAGGCTAATATTGCCCGGAGATATAAAATATTGCCCCCAATTAATAGCAATATCATAAGGACAGCATTAGGAAATGCAACTTTATAATATAGTACGCATTTTCCATATATGCCCTTCATGCCCGAGAGATTTTTAATTTGGAACATTGCAACAAAAATTTTAATATATATATATATATATATATATATATATATATATATATATATATATATATATATATATATATATATATATATTGTAAAAGGCGACTAAAAGGGTTGACGGAGGGTCAGTGCCCCTCCCCGGAAAACAACTAACTAAAAAAAACAAACAATAAGCCTCGGACAAGGACTGACCAAACGATGACGACCAAGGACAAGATAAAGGACATGGTTATCGGAACGTGGAATGTAAGGGGAGCGAATGATGAGGTGAAAGAGAGAGAGATTGCCCAGGTGCTTGAGGGTGCGAAAGTGGATGTATGTGGAATAACTGAAACAAAATGGAGAGGAGAAAGTGTGAGAGAATGGGAGTATGGATCGGGTATATGTGCAGGAGTAGGTGAGAATGAGAGGGCAAAGGAAGGAGTATGTATAGTTGTAAGTAAAAGATGGAAGAAGAGCATAAGACAGTATGGATCAGTTGGGTCAAGGATTGTGTGAGTAAAGTTGAAAGTTGGAAAACAAATGTGGGCGATTGTGTGTGTGTATGCGCCAACGCAAGATCGTGCTCGAAGAGTGAGAGAAGAGTTATGGACAAATGTAGAAGTGTGCATGGAAAAGTTTGGATGGAATGAGAGAGTGTTTTTGATCGGTGATATGAATGGTAAAGTTGGGAATGTGAAGGTGGATGGAATAGTTGGTGAGTGGGGTGTGCCTGCTGAGATAGATAATAATGGGAGTGCGTTAGTGGACATTTGTGCTGGGAGAAGGTTGGTGATAGCCAATACCCTCTTCAGGCATAAAATGATCCACAGGTATACATGGCGAGTGATGAGAAGGGTGGGTGGTGAACTGAATGAAAGGAAGGCAATGATTGATCATATGTGTGTGGATAAAAGGATGCGAAGATGTGTAATGGATGCAAGAGCTTATAGAGGTTGGGGGAGTGGACTTTCTGACCACTACTTGGTGGTGGCCAGAATTAGAATTCAAGTAAGATGGAGGAATAGAAGAAGGGAAAGACGAGAGGAAGGAGTAGTTGCAAGGAGAGTGGAAAGGTTACAAGAGGATGAGAGAAAGGTAGAATATAAGAGAGAAGTGGAGGAACGATTGGGCAAATATGAATTGGAGCAGATGGGAGACGTGGAAGGTGTGTGTAGGATATTTACAGAAGAAATATGTGCAGCTTGTGATGTGGTGTGTGGAAGGAAGAGAAGACGGAGGGGGGTGCAAGGAACAGCATGGTGGACTGAAGAGGTGAGACAGGCTGTGGCACAAAAGAAGAAAGCATACAATGAATGGATGAGAAATAGGGGCGTGGAATAAGCTGAGAGGCGGAAGAGAGAGTTATATGTAGAAAGAAAGAGAGAGGTGAAAAGATGAGTAAGAAGAGTGTGGATGAGGAATTTGGAAGGCATTAGAGTGTAAAGTGGAGGGGTTGTAAGAAAATGTTCTGGAAAGAGGTGAAAAGAGTAAGACAGGGTGAAAGTGAAGTTAGCAGGGGAGTAAAAGATAAAAATGGTAGATTACTAGTGGAGGAGGGAGAAAAAGTGAGCAGATGGAGAGAACACTTTAAGGAATTGTTGAACATAGAGGATGGAAGTAATGCGAGTATGAGTGGCTGGGGAATGGCTGGGAGAAGGAGGGAGGTGAGAAGACAGGAAGAAATCAGTAGGACAGAAGTTGTGGAAGCAATGAAGAAAGTTAAATCGGGGAAAGCCCCAGGAATTGATGGAGTGTGTGGTGAAATGCTGAAGCACGGGGGAGAGATAGTAGTAGAATGGATGTGGAAGATGTGCAGATTGGCCTGAGAGGAAGGTGGAGTCCCGGAGGATTGGAAGTCAGGTATAATTATTCCCTTGTACAAAGGAAAAGGGGAAAAAGAAGTGTGTGGTAATCATAGGGGCATTTGTCTTCTTAGTATAATAGGAAAAGTGTATAATAGGATACTTATTGACAGAGTTAGAGAAAGAACAGAGAAATTAGTTGGAGAAGAACAGGGAGGCTTTAGGAAGGGAAGAGGTTGTGTAGATCAGATATTCATTCTTAGATCTTTAGTGGAAAAGTTTCTAGAGAAGGGAAAGAAGTTGTATGCGGCTTTCATGGATTTGGAGAAAGCATATGACAGGGTGGATAGACAAGGATTGTGGAAAGTGTTAAGAATATATGGAGTAGATGGGAAGTTGTTGAATGCTGTGAAGAGTATGTACGATGGTGCGAAGGCTGCAGTGCGTGTGGATGGTGAACTAAGTGAATTTTTCTCTTTGAAAGTTGGGTTGAAACAGGGATGTGTCATGTCTCCATGGCTGTTCAATCTGTACATGGATAGGGTAATAAAAGAGGTACAAGGTAGGATAGTGGATGTTGGAGTGGCCCTGGTGAGAGAGGATAGTGTTTGGAAACTCCCTGTACTGTTGTTTGCAGATGATACTGTGTTGTTGAGTGAAGACGAAGGGGAGCTGCAAGGCTTGGTGGATGAGTTTGGGAGAGTGTGTAAGAAACCGAATCTAAAGGTGAATGTAGGGAAGAGTAAAGTGATGGTCTTTGAGAGAGGTGAAGTCAGTGAATGTACAGCGAGGTTGGATGGTGAGGAATTGGAAAATGTGAGTACGTTTAAGTACTTGGGTAGTGTGATGAGTAAGGATGGAGGTTTGGAGGGTGAAGTGCTTGAAAGGGTACAGCAAGGAAGAAAGGTTGCTGGTTCTTTGAAAGCAGTGATAAGAAACAGAGAAGTGAGCATGGAAGTGAAAAAGTTACTACATGACAGTATTGTGATACCAACTCTAACCTATGGAAGTGAAGCTTGGACGTTGTTGGAAGGACACAAGTCAAGAGTGAGAGCAGTGGAAATGAGTTCTTTAAGAGGAGCCTGTGGAGTCACATGGAGAGACAGGCTGACGAATGAGGATATAAAGGAGCATTGTGGTGTGGATGTGGATGTGATAGGAAGCGTTATGAGGAACACACTAAGGTGGTTTGGCCATGTGGAGAGGATGGAGGGTGAAAGACTGACGAAGAGAGTGTATGTGAGTGAGGTGGAGGGGGGAAGAGGAAGGAGGAGGCCGAGGATGAGATGGAGGGATGGGGTGGAGAGGTATATGAGAGAGGGGTGTGTGAGCTGGGAGCAGGGCAGTGAAATGGCGGGGGACGGGGCGACTTGGAGGCGATTTGTTTGTGGCCACCCCAAACGGGATTGAGGCGTCTGGCAATATATATATATATATATATATATATATATATATATATATATATATATATATATATATATATATATATATATATATATATATATATATCCCATTGGAGTCCAGTG
>NC_137003.1:13509453-13539453 GCF_032717465.1 Coenobita brevimanus
GACAGCAAATAATATTAATATACATATTACAACAAGCACCAAGTTTTACGTTTACACTCCAAAAGCAATGACTCTAATATCTTAAATAACACCACAACAATATCTACCATCACGCCAAAACGGTAGTGGTAGGTGGTGGCGACCATCATCCACTCATTAGATGTAGTGCTGCCTACTTCTTCCTTAGCCTTTATCATTCTTTTTCGGTGCCTGCCCTCCTCTCTTCCTATTTCTCCCATCTTTCCTGTCACTTCTTATTGCTTTTCTTTCCTTTACAGGTGGCTTTACATTGAGTGACAAGCCAAATGGTTACCTGGAAGCCAAGAAACCATTTACAACGCTGGGAGGTAACCATATAACCAAACCATACGTGCTCCCTACGTGTCAGCAAATGGGTTGGTGGAGAGTTAGTGCCCCTTCCCGTAAAACAAATAACTCAAAGTCAAATGGCCACCTCGTACGGGATTATGGCGTCTGGCAATAGATAGACAGATAGACTCCACAACGGTAAAAGAGAAATGATATCAGTGAGAGTAATCACTACCTCCTCTACCACCACTACCAAGCAACACCATAGACAACAACAACCTTTACTTGCTACCATGTGCTGCCTCAGGTCCACCTCACCTGACCTTTAACCCATAGCCCATCATCCCAGAAACCGTCCCTCTGAAATTGTTTTATGCACGCAGATTTTTTTTTTTTTTTACCCATTCATTCCAATTGCGTATTGTGCATTTTATTCATCATTCTCCATGACGAGTAAATTTAGGTTAGCGACAAGTTAATTTAGTACTGGAATAGCTTGTAACCCTGAAGCGCGATTAGTGGACATAACTGACCTCCCAACGGCACCAATCGGATATGTTTTGCTGATATGAATAAAATCAAATGAACTTAGAACATAATGAAAAATACGTCACAGGGGCGATGTGATTAACATTTAATAGCAATATATGAATCATAACTATTTCCGTTTAGCAAGTGACAAACCATTTTCCCCCCTATTACTACTTAATCTTCATTTCCTTCTTCATTTCATCTTCTTGCTTCTCTTACTGTAATTGGTCTCCATCTATTACATAGGTGGGTGCTGTTGTTTTCGCTGGCATTATTATTATTCCAGCTTCAGGGTCTCGCAACGATTTCAGGATTCAAAAAAAAAAAAAAAAATGATGGCTGCATGAGGAATCTGAAAAGCCAAGGTCATATGTCACGCCATGGGCCATTGCTGATGTAAAGAAATCTAAATCCTTAACGCCCAGTGGAAAGGCGTGTCATAAAGAGTCATATCAGTAATATGTTGTGAATGAGATAACTTGGTCGTGTCTACTGGAGATTTCAGTATGACCTGGGCAAGGAATCTGAATGGCCCAGGTAATGTGTCCTGGTATCAGCCATTGCTGATAGAAAAAAAAAAAGTTCCAAATCTCCCCAATGGGGTCAAGGTCATTCTACGAAACAGTGGGTGGAGGCTAGTGACTGTCCACATGACACTTAGGTTACAGAGTTCTGGTTATTACTGTACTTTTATTATTTCAGTTCTCTGTCTGAACCTGCCTACCTACCTACTTACCTATGTGCCTATCTGACTATCTACCTGTTTGTCAGTCTACCTCTACTGAGCTATCCATCGAATTTATGCATCAGTCTGACTATCGATATTGCTGCCAAACTAGCTTTCCCTGTATACATATATCTCTCTCGGTTTATCTATCTGTATCTATCCATCTGCCTACGTATGTATCTGTCTATGTATCTATCTATGTACCTATGCATGTACGTATCTATCCACACACACACACACACACACACACACACACACACACACACACACACACACACACACTATGAAGAAAGACTAAAAAAATTGAATCTACCGACGCTGCAGGAGAGGAGAGAAGGAGACATGATTATGCCATATCAACGCATCTCAGGGAAAGAGAAAATAGACAAATAAATATATAACATATGGGAAAGCATTAGCAAGAGGACATTGCAAAAAACTGCATAAAAAGAGAGGTGATAAAGACGTAAAGAAGTTCAGTTTCCCAAATAAGGCAATTGATCAGTGGAATGCACAACCGAATGAAGTACTGTAGTGTGTGCCAAAACTATTCACAGATTCAAGGATATGTATGATACAAATGGTTTAATACACGGGACAGTACGAGCTTGACTCATTCCTGTAAAGCTACAATTAACGTAGGTAAGAACACACACACACACACACACACACACACACACACACACACACTCTCTCTCTCTCTCTCTCTCTCTCTCTCTCATATCTATCTATCTATCTATCTATCTATATACTGTGGTAGTGGTAGAGTGTGCGACTCGCACACTGGTGGACGCGGGTTCCCCTCCCGCCAGAATTGTAAAACCTTTGGGAAGCGTTCACCGAGCCACTTACTACTTTGACGGACATAAGGGATGCTGTGGTTGAACCAGTGTCGCATACTGGTATGCTTGCACCCAGTCGGTTTAAGGCGGGCCGATTTCACTTGGTTCACAGACTACACACACATCCAGAGCCACTACAACTCTAAAATCACACTCACAAGCACTTCTCACCGTACATACAGTCTCTGCCAGACAGCCTAAGCCACTGGATACGGATACATTGCCTCTATCGTCCCTGCTTCGGTGGGGATAGGCCGGTCCTGCAGTGGACCTCAACGGCTATATATATTTGAAGAGAGAAACCTGTACTGTACACAGGAAAAAATCATTCAATATATTACCAATATGCCGGGAATCGAACCCGGGACTCTCACGTGAGAGCCAAGCAGCATACCACTACACCACGTCCAGATAAAAATTACCTCACATTGTCTTAGTTTTGTAACCAACATCCCTCCGCCCCCATTGTGGGCCTGGAGAGGATGAGTTAACCCCCTGGCACTCGGGCAAGTAGATGCTTTTAATCTATCCCAATCACCTCCGGCAAGTCAGAATGAAGAGAGAAACCTGTACCATACACAGGAAAAATCATCCAATATATTACCAATATGCCAGGAATCGAACCCGGGACTCTCAGGTGAGTTAACTTTGACCTGGTCGTGGTGTAGTGGTATGCTGCCTGGCTCTCACCTGAGAGTCCCGGGTTCGATTCCCGGCATATTGGTAATATATTGGATATATATATATATATATATATATATATATATATATATATATATATATATATCATCAGCCGTTTGCATGTGCACTGCAGGACCGGCCTATCCCGACCGAAGTGGGGACGATACAGTCTATGTATCTCTACCAAGTCGCTTAGGCTGTCTGGTAGAGAGTGTATGTAGGGTGAGAAGTGCTTGTAAGTGTAATTGTAGTGCTGGAGTGGCTTTGGATGTGTGTGTAGTCTGTGAAGCAAGTGTAATCAGCCCGCGCAAGCCGATTGGGTGCAAGCATACTTTATAGTGTGCGACACTGGTTCAACCACAACACCCTTTATGTCCGCCAATGCAGTATGTGTCCGGAATGCTTCCAAAGTTTATTATCCTGGCGGGGCGCGAACCATGTTCTTCAGTGTACGAAAACGCACAGTTTACCACTGTACCACAGAGGCTCTCTCTCTCTAGAGAGAGAGGGGGGGGGGGAGAGAGGAGGGAGGGAAGCAAAAACGATATTTACTGCTCCAGTTCCGGTCTCCTACATTTCTTCTCCACTCCTCTCCCTCCTCTGCTCCTTCCCACTAACCCTCCTTCCATTTCTTCCTATTCTCCCACCAATTCTTCTTCATCCCCCTCGGTCTATTTCCCCCCCCCCTCTTTTTTCTTCATTTCTAAAGTGTGTTTTACACCCTCCTCTGCCTGCCTTTCCTCCTCTCTTCCTTCCCTGTTCTCTTCCACCTAAGTCATTTTCTTCACCTCCTTTCTCTTCCATCTCCCTCTCTCATTTCATCCTAATTTCTTTTTTCTTCCCTCACTTCTGTTTTACTTCTTCCATTGTCTTCTCCTTTCTCTTTTCCCTCCTTCACTTGCTCCTCTTTCTCCTCCTTCTGTCATCCATTTTTTTCCCAGTAATCTATCTTTTGCTTACTTCCATGGCCACTGTGCTGATTGTTTATGCCTTTTCTGCATTCTCTCCATTTCTCTTTTCATTCTCCCCTTCTCACACCTACAGTTCTCTCTCTCTCTCTCTCTCTCTCTCTCTCTCTCTTTCCTTGCTTCCAATATCAATCCAACCACCAATCTCACACCCTCCTTCTTTCCAGACCGAGTTTAAAGATTAACGTCGATATTGCGCTCCTGTCATGTGGCCCTTCCAGTCTTATTAAATTCCACTCCAGGATTTTTAAAATTATCTTTCACTCCAGCTTTTTTTCTTGGGGGGGGGGTTCCATATTAGCTGTTCCTGCATCTGTTTCAGCCCTACCAGCTTTCATTATAGCTATTCCAGTCTAAACACCTGCTGCAGCTACCTCACTCTTCCCAGGATTTCCAGCTGTGCTTTATAGCTTTTGTTTCACGTTTCGTTGCTTTCCATCCTGTCGTGCTATTTTCTATTCCACCCTTTCCTATCTTAGCTGCTCCTATTCCAGTATTTTAATACATGTTCGACCACTTCCAATTTTTCTTCCCAAATTTGTACTGTAAATTCTCCCCTTTCTAGAGTTAATTTCCAGTCTTTCTAAATTTCATTCTTGTCATAATCACATTTGTTCTAGCCAACTATTAAAAAAAAAAAAAAAAAAAAAACATCACGTTTCCTTGATCCTACAACCCATCAGTCCCTTAACGGCTTATCTTATGTTGTACTTTCTACCACCTGACTATTTTGTACACCTTGGGACAGACCTCATGCTATGAAGGGACTAATGAAGAGCATATTTAATTTCTCAGTTCGAAAAGTCTCTTCAAAGCTGAGTAAAATTGTATGGTGGTCGCAATTTCAGAATAAAAAGTTGCGTCATCGGAGTGAAATGAATAAAGTTCGAGCTCCAACCTTTCCAGTAATAATAGTTTCCACACCAGCGTTTATTTATATCTTTCCCTCCTCTACTTCACCTTTTGTAGCCTCCTTTACAGTGATTTTAGTCTTACTTGAAGCTATTGTAACCACCTGATGAAATCTCTATTTTTAGATCTCGCACAAAGCACGAATTCTTATCTTCTAGTGCATGATGCCCACAACTCCGCGTTTACAGGCAGGCTTTATGTTTCGAGTTGTATCCTACAAACCAGAATATTTTGTTCAGAAAGCTCTTACTTACCAAAATGCCAGAGTATGTCTCCTATAAAAAGGTACATTCTGTCTAATGCAAACCAACGCGGCATTATTACAGTGGCATGGAGCGTCCATGTAGCCCGCTAACTTCGGACAACTGCAGCTGTCTAGCCCTTGCAGTTGGTTCCAGACCTTCCAGCTTTCATCGAAGTCATTCTACAGTAACATACCATTCTAGGCCGTCCATAATTGGTTATACCTGACCATCTTCCATGGTATTTATTCTGACTATTATTCCCGTCATCATTCAACCACTTCCAGATCTCCACTAACCCCTTCATATCAGTGGTACTCATTTTCTTACCCTACTATGGCTAATAACACGTACTATAGAGCCCAGGTAAGCCGGGTGCAGAGACGCAAATGCGGTGTCTTTCCTGGAACCAAACCTCCACACTCCTCCCCGTTCCTCATTATGTAGAGCTTGTCTTCGCGGGAAAGCATTGATTCACTGCACGGGACGGTCCTGCATGGCCAGTGGATCTCCTTGGCCAGACGGACCGGGACATCTCAACTCCAACATTAGCTTTGGCTGAAATCCCAGGAGCCATGTCCATATTTTTGATAAACCCATTCCCTGTTACCGTTATTTGAATGAAACCCATTCAGTACTGATTCTGAATATGCAAAACATTTTTATCTCTCGTTATGATTTTGTTGCTGGGAGAAGCAGAAGGAGAACTTGGTGGAGAGACGCGATGTAGGATTTACGATGGCGTGTCGTGAGAGGAGAGAGGCAATTCTTAGTACGGACGAAAGACTGGTCGGCATTTCGTGTCCAGATCACCTCACAGGATGCGGGGTCACGCAATGGATAAGTAAAAAAATAGACAGACAGACAAATAGATGATAGGCAGGTAGGTATATGAATATAAGTCGACCAAGAGATAGATGGTGAATCGTTGGATTTTTATTTTTTCATACATCCAACTCTGAACATTCAGTAGGAAGTACGTTTTCGAGGTACAATAATCTTCTTACGAACCACCAGTAGCTTTCACACATCACCCCACACTAATATTTTATGCATAAATGGATATTCTCTCCACAGAAAATAGGAATTTGCACAGGTTCTCTACTGTGTGTTTTTTATTTTTTTATTACAGAGGGTTTAATAATTTTCTGTAAAGATTCCATATTTCTTCCATGACACTTAAGGGAATATTAAGGTTGGCTATATGGTTGGTATCCACATTAGTATATAATTTTCCTAGGCTTCAGGAAACCATTTGACTTGTTTTGAGTCTTTTTGTCTCATTAACTCTCCTCCTCCTACTGACTCCCTTCAACCTCTGTCTCTTCGACGCACTGTTGCATCTTTATCTCTTTTCTATCGCTACTTCAACGGTCACTGCTCCTCTGAACTGTCTGCATGCATTCCTTCACCTCTACGACGGGCGCGCAGCAGGTCTAGCAGCAAACTCTCATCCCTTTTCTGTCCAACTCTCTAATGTAAGAGTTAACTGTTACTCCCAGTCCTTCATTTATGCAACAGGTCAGCTCTGTAATTGTCTCCCTCTGCTTGTATTTCCTGCTTCCTATGATCTCCAGTCTTTTATTTGCAGTGTGTCCAGGCATCTCGAAATGATCGGATCTTGAATTTGGCTCTCTTTTGTATTTCGTTTTTCTCTTGAAAGGAACAGTTTTGCGGGCTCGTTTCCTTTGGTTCCTTCTTCCTCATATTAAAAAAAAAAAAAAAGAGACTCACCTGTGGGCTGTCCTACACCAGTGGTTTCCACCTTTTCTAATTCTTGCCCCCTCTCACTGAATGGCACGTTCCTTGCACCCCCCTTCCTCAAATTCTGTATTTTACTGGCATAGTTGGCACATGTCAATAAATATCATAGATTCTTAATCTTTGAAATTGTTTATATATTCAGATAACTAGATTTCTTTTTCATATCTTAAATATTTTCGCCATATTTAGAAATTTCTGAATTCCATCATAATTCACGGTTTTCAAATATAATTACTCTCTTTATCAAGCCTTCGCGCCCCCTCAGGCAGCCCTTCGTGCCCCCCTATGGGGGTGCGCCCCACAGGTTGGAAACCACTGCCCTACACTGAGTCAGTGGATGATGGGAGTCCCTACTAACCAATGAAAGTGTTGAAAGTACTCTGAGATGGTTTGGTCAGCTACAGTAACGGATAACAAGAGACTAAGCAGAAGTGTCTATGTACGTGAGATTGTGGGATAGGGAGAGGAGACAAAAAATCATGTGGAAGGAGTGGTGGAGAGACTGCTGCAATCACTGTTCATGCTCATCAGCTGAGAAGCGCAAGTTTGGCCTTACGTTTCACTAATATCAGTGACCTTAGTATCAATCTGCATTCCATTCTCTTTTTCCTCCAATCCATATCCCCTCTAAGCCTGTTTCTCACAGATACCCAAATCTTTCCCTCTACTGACATATTCCTACTCTGTTTTCCTGGTTACCATCTCCTCAGAAACTTCCGTAACAAAGGTGACGCCTGTTGTCATATTAAATCTAAATTTGCAGTTGACGCTATTTTGAACTACACTTCAGCTAATTTTGATTATTCATTATATAAATTAAATTATCTAAATATTACCAAATATGTCTGTGTAGTTTATTGCTCACCCAATGCTTCTTCAGAACCCAGCGTATTTGACTCCATATCCACACAGTCGCCTAACTTTAACCTCATCCTTACCACTAAAATTACCTTGTTGGGTGATTCGAACGTCCATAATGTAGAATGCTTATCGCATTCTGCCAGGACACACGATACTCGTCTAGAATGAGAGCTGTTTGCAGAATCGTTTAATCTCACGCAATTGGTAAAACGACCAACCAGAATACCAGAAAATTCTGACCATGACGCCTATCTCTTGGACCTATTCTTGACAAATAATCCAGATCAATACAGGATAGAAGTACTGTCACCATTTGGAGTCTCTGACCACAGTCTCATCAAAACCTCATTAGTCAGTTGCCCCAAATCTCCTCGTTCTGAACCAGCCAGGATGACCAGTTGGCACTTTGACAGGGTAGACTGGGATGGATTTAGAAATTATCTTGCTGATATTCCATGACAATCTTTCTTCTCCAAAGACATCAGTTCTACCTAGTCCCACTCTGATGATTTAGTACATGCTGGTATGGAATTGTTCACACCCAATCAACAGTTCACTAAAAATCGGACTCCTCAGAATGGTTTGACAGTAACTGTGCCAGAGCATAAACCCAAAAGTCCTTAGTATACAACTTTTACCTAAAATCAAAATCATCTGAATCACTCAGCCAATTTAAAATTGTTGGAAACCATGCAACTGCAGCAACTGATCTCGCCAAATCAAACTTTCTGCATAACCAAGCATCCTAACTATTAAATAATCCTAATAACAATAGGATATTTTGGTCAACTCTCATTTCTTTCCATAAAAACATTAACAAGTTATCACTCATTCCACCACTAAAATCTTCTAATGGTAACAGTATAAATGACCCATGTGGTAAAGCAAACAACCTTGCCAGTACGTTTGCCAGAAATTGTACGTTAGAGGAAGTCACCCAGAACATCCCTGTACTAGAACCTGACCCTTCAGAAATACTTCCACTCAAAATACAGACTATATATCTATAATCCATCCTAGATAATTTACCAACCAACTAAAATGCTGGTCCAGATGGACATCCTCCCGTTGTTTTGAAAATGTGTTCCCCAGAACTTGCTCCTGTTCTACCTAAATTATTCAGACTATGCATACGTACTTTTTATTCCCTAATTCTTGGCAAATATTAACTCATTTCCAAAGAAAGGGAGTTCCTTTGAACGTTCTAATTACAGACCAATAACTATCACATCTTCTCTTGGTTTGAAATTGTAATAAATTAACACAGTGCTAAACATCTTGAATCCTACAACTTAATTTACGATAGACAGTACGCTTTTCACCACGAAAGATCGACTCTTGATATACTCAATCTCCTGACTCATACCATCCATCAGGCAATTGACCAACATGGAGAAACCCATGCAGTAGTCCTTGATATTCCTAAAGCATCTGACAGAGTGTGGCACCTTTCCCTCCTGTCCAAACTCCCTTGCTATGGCCTATCATCTTTTTCTCCTCTGGTTTCCTCATACCTTAGTGACACAAAGATTAGAGTAAAAGTAGATGATGTACATTCCAATTTCCACTCGATTAATGCCGACTTACCACAAGGATCAGTTCTGGCTCTAACCCTATTCCTTAATCGTATTAATAATCTCTTACCTGTCACTCATGATCCCATTCACTCATAAGAAAATGACTCACCACTTCACAGTTAATTCACACTTAAACATCCATTGACAAAGTTTAACATCTCTAACTCACAATTCAGTTCAGCAATCTCCATAAATCAAGACTTGTCTAAGATCACGAAATGGGGACAAAATAACATTGTATCATTTAATTCTAGGAAAAATAAATCTGTATAGTTTACTAATAGACAGTTACTGCATGATTCCTATACCACCTTCAGTGCTACTAATAGCCTTTTCTCTAAAAGTACCATATTGAAACTTCCAGTGTTTCACTTAACAGTGCCCTCAGCTGGACCTCTCTTGTTAGATCAATTGCTAAAACCGATTCAGAGAAGCTTGAATTATTGTACAGCATCCATAACTTCTTCACAGACGAGCAATTAGCTATAATTTACAAGAGTCATGTGCATTCTCAGCTGGAATATTGCTCACCCCCTTGGAATCGATGTGGAGAAGTTGCAGTAAAACAACTGGACAATATTCAGAACAAAGCTATAGTGTAGAATTACACTGTGTAAATAAAGATTTGTTTATTCAATTTTTTGTCTTGTTAGACTCAGTTTTTCAGGCTGATTCCAATGGCGTATGTTTTGTTTGTCTATATCTAGGTTTTGTCAACAATTGGCAATTGTATATTTCCGGTCTTGTTACTGTGTGCCGATGTAATGCTGACGTATCGCTTACCACGTCACACACACACACACACACACACACACACACACACACACACACACACACACACACACACACACACACACACACACACACACACACACACACACACACACACACACTAACCGTCTATGTCCACTCATATGCCGCTGATATGACCCTGATTGCGTCATGCAGCGCGGATCGAGTCAATTCATTCAATGAGCCTTTTTTTTTATGCAAGAAAGAAGGAACCAAAGGGCAGGGACCCGCAAACCGTTCCTCCCAAGAAAAAATACAAAAACAATGCAAAAGAGAGCCAAATTCATGATCCGTTCATTTTGAGCTGCCTGGACACACTGCGTTTGGAAAATTGGAGATCATAGGAAGTAGGAAATACAGACAGAGGGAGACAGTTCCAGAGTTGACCTGTTGCATAAATGAAGGACTGGGAGTAATGGTTAACTCTTGCATTAGAGAGTTGGACAGAGAAGGGATGAGAGTTTGTTGCTAGGCAGGTGCTACACGCTCCTCGTTAAGGTGGAGGGATGCAGACAGACAGTTCAGAGGAGCAGCGATCATTGAAGTAGCAGTAGAAAAGAGATAAAGATACAACAATGCGGTGAAGAGACAGAGGTTGAAGGGAGCCAGTAAGAGAAGGAGAGTTGATGAGATGAAAAGCCTTTGACTACACCCTATTGAGAAGAGCAGTAGGTGGGGAGCCTCCACACACATGAGAGTTGTTCTCTACAGGGGGGCAGATAAAACTCGTGTATAAAGTCAACAACTGTGCAGGGGTAAAGAAGGAATGGAGTCGGCTTAGCACACCTAATCTCTTGGAAAAAGATTTTACAAGAGATGCAATATGATCTTTCCAAGATAAGTCCCGAGTGAATGAAACCCCAAGCATGTACAGGGATAATGCAGGATTGAGCTGGATATTATTAAACATCAGTGGGTACTCCTGTGGAAGATTGTGTCTGGTTGATAGGTGTAAAAACTGAGTTTTTGATGCATTAAAAACAACAAGATTATTTTTTCCCCAGTTAGAGATACGAGCCAAGTCAGACAGGTTTGCCATAGCCTCATGCCCTGTTTGTTGAAGTAACTGCTGAGATGGATGTTGCGGGAACCGAATGGAAAGGTGAAGGGTGGAATCATCAGTGTACGAGTGGATAGGGTTAGATATACAGCTCAGAAGGTCATTGATGAACAAAAGGAAGAGAGTCGGTGATAGGACAGAGCTCTGAGGAACACCACTGTTGATAGATATAGGAGAAGAACGATGGCCGTCTACAACAGCGGCCATAGAACAACCAGAAAAGAAGCTAGAGATGAAGGCACAGATAGAAGGATAGAAACCGTAAGAGGGAAGTTTGGAGATTAAAGATTTATGCCAGACTTGATCGAAAGCCCTTGAGATGTCAAGTCCAATGGCAAAGCTTTTCCTAAAGTCCCGAAAGGAGAATGACCAGGAGTCTGAAAGGTAGGTAAGAAGATCGCCAGTAGAGCGTCCCTGATGGAGCCCATACTGACGATCAGAAAGAAGGTTGTGATAGGAAAGATGCTTTAAAATTTTTATGTTAAGAATTGACTCGAAAACTTTTGAAATACAGGATGTTAATGCATTTGGACGATAGTCAGAGGGTTGGGAGTGGTCACCCTTCTTTAGGACTGGCTGAATGAGAGCAAACTTCCAGCAAGAAGGAAAGGTACAAGTTGACAAACAAAGACAAAAGAGTTTACCTAGGCAGGGTGTAAGCACAGAAGCACAGTTCTTGAGGACAACAGGAGGGACTCCATCAGGCCCATATGCCTTGTTAGTATTAAGGCTAGTGATAGCAGAAAATACATCAGCTGAAGAAATGTTAATGTCAGCCATGAGGAAGTCAGAGGGGGGAAGTGATGGAGGAACAGCACCGGAATCGTCTAAGATGGCATTGGAGGAGAAAGTCTGAGCAAAGAGATCTGCTTTATCAGTAGAAGAAATAGCTACAGAGCCATCAGAGTAGAAAAGAGGAGGGAAGGATGATGAGGTAAAGTTGTTAGAAAGGTTTTTGGCAAGGTGCCAGAAGGAGTGGGAAGAATTCGAGTTGGAAAGTTGAGAGCATTTAGTACGGATGAAATTATTTTTAGCAGAGCGAAGAACAGACTTAGCACAATTCTGTGCAGAAACATAAGCAAGATGTCATTCAAGGGTGGGTTTGTTCTGGTACCTTTTATAGCCCCTCTCCTTGTTGCGGACAGCATTAGAACAAGCGTGATTAAACCAAGGCTTTCTTGCATTAGTCAAAGGATATGAGAAAGGAATGTATGCTTCCATACCAGAGAGAATAACCTCCGTAATGTGCAATGCACACTCAGATGGCTTCCATCCATGGAAGCAATAATCATTCTAGGGAAAATCAAAGAAGTACTGCTTGAGGCCTCCCAATCCGCAGGTCCAAAGTTCCATAGTTGACATTTCTTTCTGAAGCAATAGGACAGGTCAAGGTAATTAGGTTGTGATCGGCAGAGCCGAACGGAGAGGAAAGATTAACAGTGTAAGTAGAAGGATTAGTTGTAAGGAAGAGGTCAAGTATGTTCGAGCTCTCTCCAAGGCGATCAGGGATATGGGTAGGGTGCTGTACAAGCTGATTCTAGGTCATTAACCCGCCCCGTCCCGACGACGTATGGGTACGTTGCAACGATTTGCATTTGCCAGTCCCGGCGAGGTACCAGTACGTCGTGCAATTGCAATGTGCATAATTTCGACAATTTTCAAATTTCGCGCTTGATTTGCGGTACGTACCCTCGCCTGACCTTCCCCTACCTGCCACCAGGCGGGGACACTCGGCGACCCCGCGCGACCCGCGCTAGCCCGCCACTCGTCCACTCACCTGGTAGCCACGGTCCTGCTCAGACATGGCTAAGAGAGGTCTCTCAGACAGTGAGATTCAAGTCGCCCTGGACACCTTTACCGGCGACAGTGATTCCCCACTGGATGACGAGAAGATGGACAAAGATTATGTGCAGCCAGAGGAGGAAGAAACCACCAGCAGTGACGAGGAAGTTCCGTCACCCAGGAAGCGGCAGTACGTGACTTACCGTGCTGCTAGAGAGGGGCAGGAGGCAAAGAAGGCACGTGGTATATCCTATCCCTATCCCCAGCGTGATTTGGAAGGAGAATTCGAGGTCGAGGACGAGGACGAGGACGAGGACGGAGCCGTGGGACGTGCTGCCACGTGGTATGGACAGGAGGTCATAACACATCGTGGCCCAGAGCACACACCACGTCGTATGAGCAGGTATGGGCCTAGCATTCTGTTTGGGGAGCTAGGAAGTCAAGTGGAGGGAGTGGGGAGTGAAATGGAAAGTCCTGGGATTAGGGAAAGTGAGAGTGACGTGAGTGAGTCATTGCTCTCCCTACGTAGTGTGAGGCGGCAGAGTGGATCACGTGGGCCAGTGCGGGTGCGTTCCTTATCACGTGGGGTTGTGAGGGAGGGGGAAGGTGGGGAGGAACCACTCCAAAGCACGTCTTATGCTCCCCAATATCCCCTAACACGTGGTCGAGCTAGGTTGCGTGAGAGAGCACGTGGTGTGGTAATGGAGGGGGAAGGTGGGGAGGAACCACTCCCCAGCACGTCTTCTGCTCCCCAATATTCTACTATTTCATCCCCACAGCCCCTAATGTTCCTCAAGGCCGTAAGGGTAAGGGAAAGGGAAAGGGTAAAGGCAGAGGGAAGAGGAGTGACAGTGGGGAAGCCCTCCGTACTCCTTCTCCCCCACCTCCCCAACCAGGATCTCCTCCCCACCCAGACGAAGGCGGTGATGGGGACGAGGGATTTGTGTCGTGGGATTGGGAGGATGGGAATGATTTTTCTCCCCTCATTCACCCCTTCACTGAGCAAGGGCGATCTGGCTGCATTGCACCAGGTATTCACAGTAATTCCACCAGGTTGGATTTTTTCCACCTGTTTTTCAGTGAGGCATTCGTGGATCAGATCGTTTATCAAACAAACCTGTTTGCAAGCGCCCAGCGCCTAGAAAGTGAAAGATTGGGAACAAGGAGTAGGCATTCTATGATCTATGATTACCCTGTCTCCCTTCCAGAAATGTTTTTATTTTTTGCCCTTGTCCTTTTGATGGGTATTATAAGAAAGAATAGAATTCCTGCTTACTGGACTAGGGACCCTGTTATGTTTACCCCCATATTTGGCCAAGTGATGAGCCGTAATCGGTTTCAACAAATTCTAAGTCGCCTCCATTTTTATGATGCTCATGACCCTGCAAATGCAAACAACACTGACAAAATGAGGCGAATTCGGTTGGTCTTTGATCACCTCAGGCAAACCTTTCGATCCTCATTCTATCCCTATAGAGATCTCGTCATAGACGAGAGTCTCGTGTTGTGGAGAGGCAATATTTCATTCAGACAGTATATACCCAGCAAAAGGCACCGTTTTGGGTTCAAGATCTTTGTTATGTGTGACTGTAGGACTGGATACGTGCAAGACATAGTCTTGTACACCGGTGCACAGACAGACATAATAGAAGATCGAAGTATTGGACTGTTGGGAGCAGTGGTAAAGACGATGATACAAGACTACCTTCATCGCGGTCACGTTCTCTACCTCGACAACTGGTACACTAGCCCTCTTCTCGCTCGTTATCTTCACACACATGAAACGGGAGTCTGTGGAACCGTAAAGGTGAACCGGCGTCACATGGCCAAGGTAGGGCGGAAACTTGCAAGGAGTGAGGTTGTCTTCTTCAAAGCCAACAACATCCTTGCAACAATGTGGAACCACAACAGAGAAGTAAGCCTCTTGTCCACGGTTCACCGCCCCTTGATGCACCATACTGATTCTGTAGATTACCATAGCGAGAGCAGGCGTCGTCTTTGGAAACCTGAGTGTGTTATGGATTACAATATAAACATGCGCCTTGTGGACCAGTCAGACTCCATGATATCGACGGTAGAGTGTGCCAGGACAACGATGAAGTGGTATAAAAAACTGTTCTTTCACTTACTAGATATCACTGCTCTGAATTGCCACCACCTTCACGCCATGACCACAGGAGTTCAGGAAACATTTAAAGGGTTTGTGAGGGAGCTCACAAGAGAAATCTTTGCAAAGTATGCTGTTGAAAGGCCCCAACAGCGCACCTGCACTGCCCCTATTACCCAAACTCCCCAGAGAATATCCGGCCGCCATTTCCCCACTCCTATCCCTCCCCAGCCCAACAGACCTAGGCCCCAGCGCAGGTGTCACGTGTGCAGTCATTCCCAGGTGAGACTCACGACACAGAGGAAGGACACCCGCTATGAGTGCGTGCAGTGTGACGTGGGTCTCTGTATTCACCCATGTTTTAGTGAATATCACACGATGATGCAATTTTAGCATGGTGTGAATGCGAAAGGACGCTGAAATTATGAGGTAAATGCGACAGACAGACGCTCAGTGAAATTATCAGTCATGTGGATCTCCAAATATTAGTATAAAGTGCCTACGGGTAGAACATAAGTGAAAACATTGGGTGTAAGTATATAAATCTGCCCTAAGTTGAAACTTACATAGAGAGGGTTGTATGATGCGATATTCTGTCGCTCAGTGCAATAAATACGGCCCGTAATTATATAATTATTATTATGTGACATTCTTACGGGTATAATATAAGTTCAAATTATTGTATATGATGATTTATATTCTAAGTCAAATATTCATAGCGTGTGTATAAAGATAAGATTTCCTGACGCTCAGTCGAATGAATAAGGCACGTATTAGTCAAAATAAAAGTCAGCAAGTGATAAAGTGAATAAATAGTATATAAGTGTGTGAGTGAATTAGTATATAAGTGTGTGAGTATTATGTATGACGAAACATTCCTTGCGAGGGTATTTTCAGGCGATATTTTCACGCTCACTTGAATAAATAATGGCAGTAAGTATGTACAGTGCATTCTAGGGGTGTAAACGTGTGTAATGTAAGTGGGAAAATATAATTGGAGTGAATAAATAAAGTAGATGATGAAACACGAGTGTTTGAGATCGTGGTTGCTACGTGAATATGCGCTAGCATATCGCTAAATGCCCTCGTAATGAATGAAAATAATTGAAAACCTTTACAGTGGTGGAGGAAAGGTTCTATGTAAAGGGGAAAATAATTGGAAAGTGATAAAACAATTTGGTATGTTGAAATACGAGTCATAGCGAGTGCGCTTACTAAGCTGATGTGCGCTAAACTTATGCTGCATGTCATCATAATGAATGAAAACATCTGAAAACACTTAGAAACAGTTGTAATTGGTAAATTGTCATTGAAACAGAAGTATACAAGTAGAAAAAATGATAGGTTGACTCATACCAGAAACTTAGCATATAGCATGTTACGACTTGGACCAAACTTGCTATGCTCGCGCGATGGTACAATGCTTATTTTTCATATACAGTATATGTGTCTGAAATCCATTATATTGTTACTGTTATTGTTTATTAGTTCAACTTCAATAAATGTAGAGGTGTTGTGTGTTGTTTCTCCCATTATTCCTTACCATAGAAAACGTAAACGCATATCCAGCCCATTACAGAATACGATACCTGCGGGGGGGAACCGCACCTGTACAGACCACTTATAGACCGCAGGAACCACTTTCTTTATGATTTTCCTTCGTTTCTCGACCTAAGCGGAAGTTTTAGCAAAAAAAAAAAAATTTCCAAAAAGGCTCGGGACTGGGGGATGTCATAGGTGCCGAAACCCTCGGGACGTGACGGCTTAAGTATAGAAAAGATGTAGGCTTGTTCACCACGTGGATCAGTGAAAGGAGAGGATAGCCAAAGGCGATGGTGAACATTAAAATCTCTTAAATTGGAGATTTCAGAGAAAGGAGAAATGGATAGAATGTGTTCCATCGTAGAAGTAAGATAGTCGAACATTTTTTCATAGTAGAATTAGGAGATAAGTAAACAGCGCAGATATATTCAGTTAGAGAATGACTAGCAAGCCGAAGCCAGATACTAGAGAATCCAGAAGAATCAAGTTCAGGAACACGAGAGCAAGATAAATTGTTGAGTACATATACACTACAGCCACCTTTGGCTTTGACTGAGTATAGAGAAAGCATGAGGAAACAGAAAAGGGTTTGCTGTAAGTTGACTCAGACGGCTGAGTCTCAGACAGGAAGTACTCAGCTCACAATTGGGAGGTTTGTGGGCATTTCAAAATGATTTCGTTCCTACTCGGAATGCAAGGCGGTTATATGGAGTACTCATGTTATTCATGCTTGTGGGACAGCTGGAGCGATGCATAACATTTCTTTAGAACAAACTGGCCTCCCAGAGAGTCTCACACCAGGCTCGTGCAACGTTCTGAGAGCTCCACTGATTTCCAGAGAGAAGGTATTGCTACCGCCGCTACATATAAAACTTGATGTTGTGATATAATTCGTGAAAGCCATCAGCAACGATGGTGATGCGTTTCTGGATATCAGATCAATGTTTCCCAAGCTGAGCGTGGCAAAGGTGACAGCTGATATATTCACCGGTCAGCAAGTTCGAAGAATGTTTGCTAGTCATGAACTCCAGGGTAAAATAACCGATGATGAAGAGCGCACTTGGAATGCTTCCAGAGGGGTTGTGGATGGCTTTCTTGGCAACCAGAGGAGACCAGATTCTGCACAGCTAGCCGATGACCTGATCGGCCATTCCACCGGCTTGGATGCAGAATGTCGATCAAATTGCACTATCTGCATTCCCCCCTTGATTTCTTCAAAAGCAACTTGGGTGCAGTCAGCGAGATGCATGGCGTATGGTTCTACCAGGACATTCTGCTGACGGAAACCAGATATCACTGCAGGTGAAACGAGGTGAATTCTAGACACCATATGTCCTGCATTCCTTGTGATGTTACTATTCGCTCATTTTCTAGTTATATTCATAATAAACACCCAGAAATATATAAATTCTTTGGCATTCTCAACATTCTCGAAATGGTAACAAGTTGCAGTTCCTGTCTTTGTATGATACATATGGTGCTGCATAATTCCTGTAACTCTAGATTTACACAAAAACAAATAGTTTATTCAGAATCTATGCATCAACATTCATAAGAATTAGCGTAAAAATCAACATACACAAAAAATTGGTTTAAGTTTGCTACACGGAGTTATTAATAACTCAAATATTACAAATGAACTACCTCCCCTACAGTAAGAAGGGATGTTGCCTCCCCTGTACGAATATTATTTTACAGATACTTGTATGACAAATGCTCAAACGAAGTTGCATCCATTGTGCCACTCTTCAACGCCCTCCACCGTGTTACGCGGGCATCTGGTAGCGAACATGATGGGACTGTCACAAAGTCATATTGCAGAACTTCTGCCTTTCATATTTCTTTTATTCCCCGAACTGCATCTCTTTGGAAGTCGCTTCCCGAGAGTGGTTTTCCCCCAAACTTCAACCTACGGATGTTCAAGTCCAACTGTTACAGACCTTTTTTTGTACGGAGGACACCTGTAATCAGGTGTATGGATTATTTTTCCATTCTTTAGTTTTTCCTTCCTTCGTTTTGTTATTGTAAAAAAAAAAAATCGTTCGAGGGAGGTGTGGGTTGGAGGAAGAGCAGCCTAATGGCGAAAGTCAGGTGATATATATATATATATATATATATATATATATATATATATATATATATATATATATATATATATATATATATATATTTGCTGGAATATGAAAGAGGGTCCTGTAAGTTTGAGAAAAAGCAGCCTTATGGCGGATGACGGGTCATATGGAGGTGATTTGTTTGCGGCTACCCTCTCCATATGGGGAAGGGGGCAAGCTATAGATATTTAGATAAATAGAAACATAGCTGGGTGAAAACAGTTGCTAGACAATACTAAACTCTACAGACTGATGATGTAATTTTCGTTCTTATCGTTAGCACTTGAGGAATTTATTCTACTGTGAATGCTATAATAAACGCTCCAGTTTGAAATATCCCCCTAACGCCGAATATAATAATCGGGAAGATAATGAATCACTGAACAGGTCAGTACAGGAGATTATCTTTCCGTCCATTTCTCACATTACCTGTCCTGCCATCTTTGTCAGAACAAGCAACAACACTGTACTACTTTTCCCAACCAGCAAAACAGCCTTCTCTCACAACACATCTCTTCACCTTACATGGTTCCCACCTTACTTTCCATGCATCTCTCCATCACTACCTCTTATATTACGCATCCAACACTTAGAATACAGAATGTCTTACGTATATGTCACTTTTATTGTTGTTCTTTACAGTTAAGTAGTCAGTAAATTAAAGCAAATCGCATGTTGAATTCAATTGGCTTTGAGGGATATTGTGATGCGTGGTTACGGAGAGTATGGACATGTGTTGCCTTCTCTTCTCTGGATGTAGGACTGCCTTTTAAGATGCGTTAAAGTTAGGCTAGCTAGTATTCATTTTGCTCCCTTCCCTGTTTATTTATACAATAGGTGTTCGTATCTATTTACTGAAATTGCCTTTGCTTACCCGCCTCTGGCGTGGTCCCTCCACTGATCGCTCTGGGATGTGAACTGATACAGATGCTGCCTCCTGAGAGTGGTTTGAGAGGGTAGTCTCAGCCTTAGTTGTTTTAACCCGGGTGTCTTGTCCCATGGTCACTTTCTTCTTCTTCCCACTTCCTCCACAACGGGAAGGTGGTTACTGTGGCGGACGCCCCCACTGCCTCTACTCCTTTCGGGGGGGGGGGGGTCCTGACGACAGTAGGTATGTTGACCAGACTAACTGACCCCAGACTGACGGATGCCAGACTTGACGTACCTCTAGAGAATGTGACTTTTGTTTTCTTACAGGCTCTAGGTTCAGCTCACTTGTCCAGTCTCAATCCTTTCATTATCAAGGTGACTGATGGCTGTGCTGGAAGTGGAATAGGTGAAAAAAAAAAACTTCGAATCCTCAGTCAAAACTGTAAACTCGTCCCACGCAAAGGATTTGCTTAAACTGCACAAGTTCCACTGTTACGATGTTAAGCTGAAAATCTCAGTTTCCACGAATTGTTGCAAGGGTGTTTCACTTGCAGGGATCTCTTGGTGATGAGTGAGGACGTAATCGTACATGACATTGCTCAGCAAGAGGTAACTGATGCTTGATTCATTATCCGAAACTCAGAGGGCACGAGGACGAAGACTGCATCCGTATCTTAACGTTCGGTATATAAAATTTCTCCTCCCGATCCAGTCACAGTTGGTTATGAAATTGTTAACGTACGGCCATATATCCCTAACCCAACGCACGGCCTTATATTCCTAACCCACTTCATTGTTTGAAATGTTAGCTGCATGGACACAGTGGCAAGTTTTGATGGTCTTCCCAATAAGTATGTGCAATTTGTGCTACTCAGGGTCATGATATTGAACACTGCACATCCGAAGCAGCATGTTGATTTCACTGCAAGGGTGCTCACTTCACTTCCTCTAGGGATTAACCCAAGTGGAAGGAGGAAAAAGAGGTCTGCACAGTGAAGACAACTGAATGCATCCCCTGCTATGAAACCTGGAAGAAGGTGAAGACGTTGCATAGAACTCCCTCACTCAATACCTCCTTTGCTTCAGCAGTGATGTCCCCTCCTGTGATGTGCTCTGACAAGACACAGACTAACCCTGTCTGGTACCCACACCACTCGCTCTACCTCTTCATCTCAACCCCCGGTCCGATCCAAGTTTCTTAATGATATTCGTCACTACTTCCTACTCACAGGCTGCTGCTGCTTTTTAGTCAGTACGGCATAAACCTAAATTTGGATAGTCTGACAAGATTCATATGACCACCCATTCCTAACATTCACATCCTCATGTTGTTCCTGCTTCTGCTCCAGCGAGGGAGAGAAGAGTCTGCTCGTCTTCGGGGAAGTCGGGGAGCCTTGTAGTTGATGATTATATGGAGGTCACCCTTTGTAAGCACCAGGATAGGTCCTCAGGTAGCTACTCGCCTGTTGGTGGGCAAAAAAAAAAAAAAAAAAAAAAAAAAAAAAACTAAGCACACTGGCCCATCTTGCAAATCTTAAACTCGCACATTCACTGTGTTTCTGTGGATTTGTAGGATTTGGGGGAATAAATTACAATACAGCAATTTTGCTCTCTCTACATTGGGCAGATACTATATGTTTACAAGAGACGCACGTGGTGGATTGCCCTGATCCTTCACAGCTCAAACATTACTACACGTATAAAAGATATGACGGTCACGCAGTTGCAATGTACACACACAAATCACACCCACATATGAAAGTCATTCTAAATTCTACTCTGAAAGCTGTTGCGTGCAGGGAAAAAATTAATAACACGAATCAGTCTATTTGCTCTCTCTACTCTCGACCACATGGCCCCATTGATAATGATGCTTTAAATTAAATTTTTGAACACCTCCCTGGAAATAAGTTACCACTAGGTGATTTTAACACTCATCGCAATCAATAGGGAAGCTTTAGGATCGATGGCCTTGGAGAACAAATAGCTGAAAAAATATTACATTCCAACCTCTGTCTTCTGAACCATGGTACAGTGACTCGAGTATATGGTCGTACTGGTAAATATTTGGCTATTAACTAATCTCTGTTCTTGCCAGTTATACATCAAGATTTCTCTTTGGATCCTCATGATGACTCCTGGGGAAGCGATCAGTTACCCATTTGTCTTTCACATACACGTGACATTTTTTCCTCTCCTTCCACCTCCAAATTTTAACAGTAAGAAAGCAGATTGGGGATCCTTCTCAAGGACTGCCAATTTACATATATCTGGGGAGACCACAGATGTACAAGTATAAATATTAACCAGTTCCATATTACACGAGGCTAAGGCTGCTACTGTATTCCCAAGACTTCTCCAATTCCTGCAAAGCACAGAGCTCATTGGTAGATACCGGATTGCCCCAATAGGAGATAGAGGATTATTGATAGTCATCTTACTGAGGAAACCTTTATTGCCAACAGACAAGCAAGGGCTAAGGCAAGGAGGATAATTAGAAGGGCTGATTGCTAGTGGTCTTTTGTGCCCACAGTTAATTGTTTTATCCCACTCAGTAAAATCTGGTCCACTATTAAAATCCTGAATAGTAAAAGCCCTTCCATCTCTATGACCACTCTGCAAGTAGATAATATCATCTATGACGATTCCGTGGACGTAGCTAACATCCTCGCCGGGAATTTTTCTCATGTTAGTGGTTCAGCCAACTACTACTTGCGTTTGAAAGACCATAAATGCACGGCTGAGCTACACGTATTACACTTTGCAACAGAAGACATAGACTCATCGTACAATCAAGAGTTTGTGATGGATGAACTTCTCCTTGCCCTCAAATCCTGTAAAGACATCAGTTCTGGACCAGAACCAGTCACGTAAGGTCTGATCCAGCATATTAATCAGGGCAACCTAATTAAGTTGTTAGCATCATACAATGAGCTTCGAGCGTCCCGAACGTTTCCAGACTCGTGGCACTTTGGGCACATCGTACCGATACTCAAATAGTCTGGTCGTCTTATTAAACCCACTGCATATCGTCCTATTGTGTTCACTTCTTGTCTAAGTTAGGTCCTGGAACGAATGGTTAATAATCAGCTTCTTTTGTTTTAGGGTCGAAGATTTTGTTAATCATTTAGTAAATCTGGAGTATTGCATTTTTGAGGCATTGATCATAAAGAATTCATTCTTTGGACATCCATGGAGCCTATGATATGATGTGGCGGTAAGGTATACTAATGGAGCTCTATGCTTATGGTTTAAGAGGTGATTTACCTAGTTTTATTTCCGGTGTTTTAAGGGACAAAACTTACTGTGTTAAAATGCCGCAGAACATAACGCTGGATATATTCATCTAAGAAAACGGGGTGCCTCAGGGAAGTGTGCTTAGTCCGACTCTGTTTAGTATAATGATCAATGATATTGTGTCATCAGATCCCATTCCGAGGAATCTTAAATACTCACTCTGTGGTAACAATGTACAATTTGGCACTCTTCCCGTAGTGCACAATTTTCAGCTGGGTGGACTCAAGTAGCCCTTGATCCCATCCACCAGTGAACTTTACAGTGGGGATTTACGTTTTCCATCCCTAAGTGTGCCGCTGTAGTTTTTACCATTCGTAACGTCTCTGATTTGCTTTGGCTTTGAATAATGAAGCTGTATCTTTTCAAAATTCTGTAAAGTTTTGGGGAAACAATTTTGATCACAGATTGAGCTTTAGATTTCATGTTGACAATTTGCTTGCTCATTGTGATAAACCATTAGATGTCCTTAAGTACGTAGCAGGTACAACTTGGGGAGCTGACAAAAAATCTTTACTAATGATGTATACGTCTCTTCCTAGATCTAAGCTAGAATGTAACTCACAGGTGTAAGGGTCAGCATCTGATGCCACATTGAGGAGGCTGGATTTGTTGCAGAATAAATGTTTGCCAATGTGTCTTGGGGGTTTAAGTGCACACGTGTAACTCCCATAGAAGTGGAGATGAATGTACCTCCCCTCCATATTCGCCGAGACCACCTGGCATTTTCATATGGCCAACGTACAGTTAGGAAAAGTAATATTGGGGGATGTGGTCTGTACCCATCCACATCAGCATCACCATCATATGCAGGGGGTTCATCTGCCACTTGCAGTTCATCTCCACTTACTGACTTAGGAGCTTGGTGGGGACCTCAATGACTGACAAGTTGGCGTTTAAAAATATAGTTCCCTGGGAGCCACGCAACTTCACTGTTGATGCGTCATGGCTACCAGCACCAAAATCCAAGGTGCTCAATGCGGAGGTCCACTACTTGTTCTGTAACATCATCGTACGTCATTTGGTGTCCTGCCAATTATACACCGATGGCTACACCTGAAGTGAATGTGTTGGTGCTAGTTTGTGGTCGACTGAATGTCCCCTCAGGTTTCGGTTGCCGACTCACATCTGTGTTTGCCTTCGAACTTTTTGCTATTGACAAAGCCATACACTATGCTCTAAACTGTAGACATGACTCATATGTCACATTTTCAGACTCGAAGTCAGCCCTTCAGGCAATTGCTTTTTGCACTACGGATTCTGATGAGATTCAGGGCCGCATCATTAATAAATTGCATTCATGCGACAAGCCATTCATAGTGATCTGGGTATCTGGTCACTGTCGCGTTTATGACAATGAGAAGACAGTTATTCGCGAAGTCAGTTGTAGAACTCAAGGACACTTCGGACGTTCCTCGAGATGACGCGTATGTAGACGTTCTTTTTCACCCTTTCCATCATCTTGGGCGATGGGGATCCTTTAATAACTGATAAATTGATTGCTTTCTAAAGGGAGACCAGTTTAATTAGAGTGATGTGTTTTTTTTTACTGTGTTTGGTTATGATTTTTATCGATTGTACATTTGTATATACTGTATGATTAAGTTAGGGTTGATAGCAGACGTATTTTGAATAGTTCCTGCTACTGACCTTCTGTTTCTTATACTGATATCAGCTGTATTGTACCACGTGCCTAGCCTGACAGTCACCAGTTGGTGAGTGCAAGTATGCAGTATTGAGGGGCATTGGGAGCTTGCAGTCAATGGTGTTCTGCTGGACGAGGTATGTCATTTTTTGTACACATATATATGTTTTGCATCTGTTTGTCAACCCTTTTCTGCCTAGAGCGACATATATGTTACATTTAACATGCATTCAGTTTAATTAGTCCAGAGTATGTCATGTTGCAACTTGTTTGATGCCACACATATGTTCTGTGTATAAACTCCTACCAACGCATATGCAAGCTTGTACAGAAATTGGAGCTCATTTCAGGCTGTGACACAGCTTAATACGGAGGTGTTAATTCTACTGCTGAGTGAAAATGGCTACCAAAGGAAAGTGACTATGTCTCTGCCTGTCAAGTTCCTTTTCTCGCAGTTTTTGTTTTGTTTTACAAAGATGTGCATGTTTAAGAGAACGTTGATGGCAACATCATAAACTTCAGTATTTATTATTTAATGTTACAGCAATTTATAATAGCCGTGACACATGTTACGTTAGGCTATTTTTCGGTTCATATTATCCGATGTGTGATTTCTCATTGAACAATCTCTTTTTCCCATTTCGTACTAATTTATTTATTTTACATCATTTTAGTTTTATTATAATAGGTCAGTAGACAAAAATTTCATGATATATAGTATAATTTCTTGTCTCTGCTTCAGGCCTATCAGTCCATGAAATACTATTAGAATTAGGTAAAGAGGACGTGCCAGTGACTGTGTTTATAGAGCCTGCTGATGTACTTTTATTGAGGATTCTGATGATGCGGATCAAGGTGGACTGATGGATAATCTCTCAGAGAAACAGCTGAATGCTGTAACTGACGTTGTTATTCTATATGGATATCGCATTAGAGATATTGAAGAGGAATTAGAACGACTTGAGGAACCATGTTCCTCCTACAAGACTCCAAAGCTGAAAAAAAAAATACACACCTTACTACAACAAGATTAATATTTCGTAAAGCAAATTACAGTAAATGCAGAGACTCTTCTCCTAGTGAGTTATTTGCGCTATTTTTGATGAAGATGTATTCAGGCTGATAGTAGAACAGTCAGGTATTTACGCTTGTTCCAAGGGAGGCACTACATTTTCAACAAATGAAGAAGAAATCAAGGTATTTACTGGCATATACCTTGCATCTGTTATTGTTCCAGTCCCATCAAGGCGTCTGTATTGGAAGATTTCTACTTTGACAAGGAACGAGGCAGTGTACTCTGCCATGAGAAGAATCATATTTGAAAAAATCATGCAGTTCATTCATATTGCAGATTATTCCTCTCTTGATACTTCAGATATGCCAAACCCCGCCCAGTGATCAGGAAACTTTCCACCTGATACTTGGAATTCTTTCAACCAAAACAGTATCTTTCTCGTGACGAGGCTATGATAGAATATTTCGGTAGTCATGGCTGTAAACAATGCATTCAAAACAAGCCCATAAGTTCTGGATACAAAGTCTGGTATCTAAATACTGAATGGATAATAAGTAAGCTTTGATGTGTATCACCAACAAACTTGCAGTATGTAGGAATTGCGGGTATGGAGAAGTGGATTGGTAAATGTGGCACTACTGTTCTGAAGAATATCGACTCAGTACGACAAGACAAGAGACAACTCCTTTGATAACCTTTTCACTTCTTTTCCCCTTCTAAAACAACTGAGCAATCAAAACTATGGTACTTCAGGGACCACAGGAGACAACAAGATAAACAAGTGTCCCTTGGAAACCATAGCAGAGATGAAAAAAGAAAATGCACTCATAAGAGCCTAGTGTGACACATGTCACGGTCTCTCCTGCAATATGCAATGAATAAATAGAGAATACACATTTCAGTCCTTTTGGGAGCTAGTGAACTCAAATCAAAATGAACATTAAATATCCCAAACAGGAAAGAAATCTGGGCAGAAATGTGTTGATTAAGGTCGACAGTTAAGTATATAGAATAGTTCTTGACTCACCTGGCTCTCTCTCATATATTGATGTCCCCTACATTAATAACTTGTACCTTGCCTAACAGCCACCAGGTGATGAGTGCAGGTGTTTAATTGTAGAGAGGTATTACACATTTGCAGTTGATGGTGTTCTGTTGGTCGAGGTTATTTCAACAATGTCTTAAGGTGTATGAATATTTAGATAGGTTAAGCTTTTTGACTTTAGGCGTTAGAGTGTCAGCGATTTTATTTGTTAGGATTAGATGTGTTAAAATATTGGCTTGGTTTATTTTTTTTCGTTTTTTAATGTTTTCATTATTTCATAAATTTATATTAAAATAATCAGTATTCAAATTAAATTAATTAAAATAAATAAATAAATTAATAAACAGTAATATGGCTTAATGACCAGGGCCTTTGGCCCGACGGTCGATAGCTATTAAAAAAAAAAAAAAGGCACTTATTAAAACAATACGTAAGTCTGCCCTAACTTATTGCACCAGCTGGATGGTAAAACGCTATGATATTTTGGAATATATTATCAGTATATTACGAGGGCTTACTGTAACAGGCTGAATAATTAATTTTCCCTTGCAACATTATGTGTACTCGAGAAATTCGCATAATCATTTCAGGATTTAACTCGCTGCATCCCAGCAGATTTTTCACCAATGACCCCCCCTCCCCCCGGTCCCAGCAGATTTTAGAAAAGTTTTTTTTTTTTTTGGCTAAAACCTCTGCTTTTTATGAGAAACATCGAAAATTCAGAGAGAAAGTGCTTAGTTGAGTTTAGAAATATGGTAGAAGTAAGAGTACCTTTACCTTGTTACCGTGTTCTCTCAGGCCAGACTCGAGAGAAAACGTTTTCTATGAGAGGGGTAGCTATTTCAAACCATTCATAACTGGTTAGATATTTATTTATTTGGTACGAATTAATATGTAGTAGAAGAGTATATTGCTTTTCTTTTACGACATTACCGCCTCATCACTTCTGCTTGCTTCTTCTTCTGGTTTATTTCTTCCTTTGTCCTCCATCTCAAGAATCACTTTCGCCTTGAATTTTATCATTGGAGAGACTGTGGTGCGACATGTCTTTACTGGCCAGGTCACTGCGAACAGGTGAGTTGCCAAGAAAATGGCGTGCGGGGGGGAGGGGGGTCAGGTGGGGCCAGGCATTATCCCCGCCTGGCGTTGGGTAGAGGAAGGTCTCCCACATGTGCCTACCAAAAATCACCCATGAAACTTGAATAATGTGCAAATGACGGACCTCGCATTTATATAACGTATGGATATGTCGTCGGGTGTCACTGTGACAAAACGTGGTGACATATCCAAACATCGTCGGGATGCAGCGGATTAAATATTATATTGAATATGCAGGAATTCCAGCATAGTTCCAGCTTTGTTTCTCACTGGTTTCACAAATACTCGTAATGTATCTGTGAGGAGAATAGTGCAGTGAGTGGACGAAATTGAACAATATGGTGTAGGAATATATAAACATTTTCAAAACATAATTGAGGAGGGAAACCTATAGTTTAAACTTCTGAACTTCGTAACTGTAAAATGGTAAACGACGTATGGTATGCTAAATTCAACATTTCCCCCGGTAACATCATTTTACAGTGTCCCACTCTCCTATGACATGGCACCCAAACGTCGAATATTCATTGAGACCACTAATTATACTGCTGATTATTAAATGTGGTAATGAGTGCTTATCTGAAATCCAGGGACAGTCGTTTAGTAGGCTTATATAGGTGAGTGTGTAAGAAGTAAACGATATATATTTTACACACACACACACACACACACACACACACATATATATATATATATATATATATATATATATATACTGTAACTATCTATCTATCTATCTATATATGTACTGTATCTATCTATCTATCTACTGTATCTGTCTATCTATCTATATGTACTGTATCTTTTTTTAAATAGATAAAGAATTGAGGAAGGAAAAACAAAGGGGAAAAAAAAATAAGTCCATGTGCCTAAAGGCATCCTCCATTCATAAAATACCCACAACAACTGGACTTGAATTGAAGTGGATCAAATGTTTGTGGGGAAACAACTCCCAGGAAGCGAATTCCAGAGAGTAGTAGTTCTGAGGATAAATGAATTTTGATAAGCAGAGGTTCTGCATTGCGGGGGAGTGTGAATTCATGGGCGCTCCCAGTTGCCCGAGTATTTCGGGAGAAAATATGAAGGGGAGGAACAATTGAAGCCAATTCGTTTGAACACTTACGGTAAAAATATCTATAAAATAATGCTAAAGAAGCAACATCTCTACGTACTGATAATGGAGGAAGGTCTTGCGTGATGGCAGGATTATTGATTAATCTAATGGCTTTATTTTGAATTTTGTCCAACTGCCTCAATGCAACCGCTCCACATCCACTCCACAGTGGTGAACAGTATTCGATCTGAGAACGCACATGACTTTTGTATATTGTGGCCATCTGCTTGTCAGTGAAAAATTCACGAACTCTGTACGTAAGTCCCATTTTTTTAGAAGCATTTTTAGCAAGGGATTTAACAGAAGCTGTCCAGCTTAGGTTGAGGTTTAGGGTAACACCTAGGATATCAATTGTAGTGGATATGGAAATATTGACATCATTTAAAATTATGTGAGAGTCTGAGGGATTCTTTCTGTTGGAGAAATTAATGTATTTAGTTTTCTGAGCATTAAATGAGACCAGATTTCTTTGTCCCCATTGATTAATTTTAGAAAGGTCCTGGTTCAGAGAAATAGTTGTGTTTATTTGGGAATTTATAATATCAAATTGTGTAAAGGAGGTACTAAATGTGAAAGAACTATGAAGGGTCGAATCATTAGCATAAGAGTGTATTGGGTTGTGAGTGATAGACAGGAGGTCATTTATATGAATGAGAAAGAGGGTTGGCGCCAGAACTGATCCCTGAGGTATGCCAGCATTTATGGAATGAAACTGAGAATAAATACCAACTACCATGACCCGTATTTATCTATTATGAAGGAAAGAAGAAATTAGAGGAACCTGTGATGCAAGGCCATAGTGTGACATCTTAGACAATAAGACCCGGCGCCATACTCTGTCAAATGCTTTTGATATATCAAGTGCTATTGTGTGTGTTTCACCTTGTTGGTCTATTGTTTTGTTAATCTGATGGGTAAGAAGGCAAAAAATGTCTACAGTTGAACGTTCTTGTCTAAATCCATACTGCCGATCATTGATTAATTTATTGATTTCTAGATGCTTGATTATATGTTTGTTAATTATCATCTCAAAAACTTTGCCAAGAATGGAAGTTATTGCAATTGGTCTATAGTTTGATGGATCAGAAGTTGCCCCCTTTTTAGGAACAAG